>NC_090732.1:40188395-40197596 GCF_036898095.1 Palaemon carinicauda | reverse complement strand
CAGACATAGACTGTGATGTTGAAAACTCCGTAGTGAGAAGTTTCGCCGATGACACAAGAATAAGTAGAGAAATTACTTGTGATGAAGATAGGAACTCACTACAAAGAGATCTAAACAAAATATATGAATGGGCGGAGATAAATAGGATGGTATTTAACTCCGATAAATTCGAATCAATAAATTATGGAAACAGAGAAGGAATGGTGTATGCATACAAGGGACCTAATAATGAGACAATCACAAACAAGGAAGCAATCAAAGACCTTGGTGTAATTTTAAATAGGAATATGTTATGCAACGACCAAATAGCAACACTGTTGGCTAAATGTAAAGCAAAAATGGGAATGTTATTCAGACACTTTAAAACAAGAAAAGCTGAACACATGATTATGCTTTACAAAACTTATGTGCGTAGTACACTCGAGTACTGCAATGTGATATGGTACCCACACTACCAAAGGATATTGCGCAAATAGAGAGTGTACAAAGGTCCTATACTGCTAGAATAGAAGAAGTTAAGGACCTTGATTACTGGGAAAGACTGCAATTTTTAAAACTATACAGTCTAGAAAGGAGAAGAGAACGCTACATGATAATACAAGCATGGAAGCAAATAGAAGGAATTGCTGAAAACATCATGGAGCTTAAAGTATCAGAAAGAGCAAGCCGAGGTAGATTAATAGTGCCAAAAAGCATTCCAGGTAAACTGAGAAAGGCGCACAGGACATTAATCCACTACGCACCAGCATCGATAATGCAGCGACTATTTAATGTGCTGCCAGCTCATCTAAGAAACATATCAGGAGTGAGCGTAGATGCGTTTAAAAATCAGCTCGATAAGTACCTAAGATGCATCCCAGACCATCCAAGACTGGAAGATGCAAAATACACCGGAAGATGTATTAGCAACTCTCTGGTGGATATACGAGGTGCCTCACACTGAGGGACCTGGGGGAACCCAAACAAAAAATAAGGCAATAAGGAGGTAAGGCAATAAGGAGGTAAGGCTCTCTCTCTCTCTCTCTCTCTCTCTCTCTCTCTCTCTCTCTCTCTCTCTCTCTCTCTCTCTCTCTCTCTCTCTCTCTCTCTCTCTCTCTCTCTCTCTCTCTCTCTCTCTCTCTCTCTCTCTCTCTCTCTCTCTCTGAGAGCTACTTTTCATTACCTCTCATTCCTTATCTCTATCTCACTAACAAATGAAATCTTTGTTGCTTCACAAAGTTTCATTCATATTGAAAATCAATCATGATTCAATTTTCCTTACTTTCTCCAATCTCGCACTATGTCACATTGAACGTTATAGCGGTAACTTAATTGTTCGACAACTTTAAAAATCGGCCTAGTACTTGCTTCTTCTCTTACCTTTTTTTTTTTTTTTTTTTTTAGATGGTTTCATAATTGAGGCGGGTACAAGTTGACTGATAACTGAAGTTAGGAAAAGTATTTTGGATATGGAATGGAGAATCATCTTTAGTAACAGTTTAGAATTATCGTAAATTATATTTGGTCATTAGCGGCAGTTTGTTATTGTTGATTAAACGCCAAAAAAAAAAAAGAAAAAAAATTGTTTTCCTGCTTTGCTACGTATGTAGGATTTTATATAGATACGGTAAATAATATTTGTAATAACATATTTACAAAAAGCTTTTAATATCATTATTTATCACTTTCATCATGCGCGTTTAATGCCTTCGTTTGTTTATTACGATCGAAGATGGAGCGTACAGTAAACAAATGGAAGGTTTCCGTTTCAGGCGGCGTCATAAAGAAAAACATTATATAAATGGCATTCATTTCATTTATTTGGAAGTCCTAAGAAAAATTAAGTAAAACATTGGTAATAACAAAATCAACATATAATCAATACTTGGTAAGATTGCTGTCGATGCAAAAACTAACCTATACACAGATGTGTAAATACGTCTGTTTCTTCATTATGATCAGAGATAAACGTAAGCAAAACATTGGTTGTCCTTTTTTATCGTGCTTTTTGGCATGTTTAGGAAACGCATGATATAAAATCGCCTTTAATATTTGTGCCTGTTTTAGTTTAAGGTACTGTAGTACATGCATTAAGTGTTCTGTACATTAAAGTGTAGTTTGTTACCAGTACTACGTAAAGGGAAGGTTTTAAAAGTCTGAATATACATGTTAATTAAATACGTAAATATGGTGTCCCTACTTCGCGGATTTTCAGCTATCGCGGCCGGGTTTGGAACCTATCTACCGCGATAAACGAGGGTTCACTGTATACTTATTGATATGAAATTAATTGTAAATACATAAAAGCCTAAAATTTTCATTCATATGTAATAAAGGTAAATCTATTTTATCCTAAATTGTTTAATTAAGGTAACTAGATATTTGTTTAGTTTGATCAGCTGATGCTGATGACTCGCAAACGCCATCTACAGGCAAACATGCCATTTAACTGCATCCTAGCAGACGATGCTAGGATACATTCATTGTTTATGCAGTATTCATTTAACTTATCCTATTTTGCTGATATTTTGTAATAAAACTATTTAGATAATGATTTTGTTGCCCAAATACCGAAATACTACAAACAAAGATAATGTTAAAAAGACCTCTTGCATGCTTCCCTCTAGATTTCCGCTTGCTTATTCTTGGATCTGGAAGACTGTTGGAGAGCAGGTTAAACGAGAGTCGCCGCCTACTGCGTTTAGTATGGGATTAACCTTACGAATAATCGTGACTAGTGCGGACTCCCATAAGATTTATTGCGAGAGCTTTAGAATACCACTAGATTGCCACCACTTGGCAGCGAGTGCACGACAACTGGCTAAGGAGGTATATGAAGGGAGGTTTCTGTATTTACTTCATTTTTGTCAATAACAGTTAAATTTCTTAAATACTTTAAGCCTAAATGGTTAGCTGTATAATAGGAGCAAGATTAAGTTTACAAAAAAATATACTTGATTGGTTGTCTAATACTGTACTGCATATGAACAGAAAAAAAGTACTCGTACAGGTCCTGGCCGTCCACAGAAAAAACCAAGAAACCTAAGTCAGAGCAGCTACTTCTTACTTCACCAGGAAGGATGTTTCATGTTACATCTCAGCTTTTGTAAATAATACAATACAAAAGTTTTGCTGAACAACTTTCATATATATCATTAAAAACAACTTTGGGTAATAAAACTGAGTACTCTCCAGAAGAAGCACTGGCTTAGGTAATATTTGATTGGTCATTAAGTAACCGAAGTTATCAACTCCTAAGATCAGGTGCTACTGAAAGATACAGAAAACTTTATCCAGCCTACAATTTGATCTGGGAAGCAAAAGAGGTCTACTTGCCAACACCAGCTTCTGAATGGAACATTTCATATTACAGAGCAGAAGTAGATTTCCAGGCTTTGATTAAACATTAAAAGAATTATGAGGATTGCCAATTATGAGAAGCTTGAAAACTTGGCAGTTGATAAGTTATACTTGGAGTGTAAAGTTGGTTTAGCTGGAACACGGGACAAAGTATATACAAACAAAGCCTCTCAGACAATAATGAGGGAAATCTTGCAGCAGACAACAGTCTTTTTTAAAACAAGCAGGGTTCCTCTCAAGCTAAGTGCATCTTACTAAGACCTGATAACATGGTTGTCATTTGGAGAAACACAAAACCATCATCACCACTCTTCTGTTGGCCAATTAAAAAACACTAGACAAGTTTTGGTTGGTGGAGAACAGTTCATACAAAATTATATTTTAAACTTTGAGACCTACTAAAATCTCCAAAGCTAATTGTAAAACTTTATCCAACGACCAGCAGATCGGTTTCGGAGGAGCCGCTGGTCTCAACCTTGCACAAGCTTTCAGAATCTTGTTGAAAAGGTGCAAGTTAAAATCTATGTCAAAGGCATATAAAATGAGCCTAACTAGCGCCGACTTGTACGACAAAATCGTGGAGGATGCTAAACCTTTCGCGTTAAGTCGATTGGAAATCCTAAACAAAAATCCATAGTGATAGAAGGTGGACTTTCATCTTTCACATATCGACCCCATTTCTTCCACGAAGTTTCATACTGATTCAAAGTAGTGGAAGTATAATTTTCTGCAAATGCCAATTTGTCTCGTTGAATTTTGAACCTCTTTTCTAGGGCTAATGCGAAAAAATCATGAGATGAAGGGCTTTTGTTTTCCAATTTGAAGCGCAGACAGTCTTCCTCTGTACTTCTTGGGACAGACTTGGGTTGAGTAGAGGCACCAACCTGGGGTTCATCTGTCACTAACGGATATCAGTTTCTCTTCGCCCATACAGGAGCAACCAGGGCTGCTGTCCCCCAACAATCAAAGCTTGTCCAACGCTTTCATGAGAAGATTGAAAGGTGGGAACATACAAATCTTCTCCCACCGATTCCAATCCATGTCCACTGCCGCTAGGTCCATATTTGGTGCCACATAATTGGGAAGTTTCTTGTTGAGACTCATTGCAAACAGATCTACTTGAAGACCCGGGACTAAAACCTGCACGAAAGAGAATGATTTTTCGTCTAGAGACCATTCCGTCTCTAGCGGACGTGTCCGAAATATGGAGTCTGCCATCACATTTTGAACTCCGTGAAGGTGAGAGGCTGACAGATGCCACCTCTTCCTCTGAGCCAACAAAAAAATGGCGATCATTATATGATTTATTTGGGGAGATCTTGTCCCTTGCCTGTTACTGTCTAGTACTAGCCGGATGTGAATATTGTTCATCAATTGTAGCCTTTTTAGGGATAAGAAGACTGCCATGGCCTCCAAAATATTAATGAGGAATTGCCTGAATCTCCGAGACCAACCACCTTACACTTTTGAAGTTTATTTGGAATCCTAGATATTGTAGGAATTTGACAACGTGATATGTTGTTTCTGTGCATTCCCTTGCTGAGGGAGCCCACACAAGCCAGTAGTCCAGGTATGCCACTACTTGAAGGTCTCTTTCCCTTAATTGTTGAACGACTTCGTCTATAACCTTTGTGAAAATCCTCGGAGCTATGTTGAGCCCGAATGGCATAGCTCTGAATACATAAGCCCTTCTCTCCAGTCTGAAACTAAGGTAGGGGGAGAAACGTCAACCTATTGGAAGATGCCAATAAGCGTCGGTAAGATCTATAGAGACGGTGTAAGCCCCCGGGGTAGTAGGGTCCATATCTGCGAAATAGTCAGCATCCGGAACTTGTCGCACTGGACGAACAGGTTTAGATGGGATAGGTCGGGAATAGTACGAGGAATAATCAAATCGTTCTTTGGTACTCGGAATAGACGACCTTGAAACTTCATAGAATTCTTGCAACGGATAACTCTTCTTTAACAGGTCCTGCACATATTTGGTAAAAGGTTGGCCACTTTTATAGCCCCCAATTCCTATCACCAATCCAGTCGAATCCTTCTCCACCATCTCTGACTGTTCTACGCATTACAAAATCCACGAGGATAAACAACATAGGTGACAACACATTCCCTTGGAGTACTCCGCTATTCACTGTTATTCATATGATAAAACTCCATTGACAATAACTTGGCACTTATCCTCATGAACAAACTTAATTAAATTTACATATTTAAGAGGAATTCCATGACACAGGACTCCACAAAATTGGCTTTTTCATAGTCCACAAATGCCACCAACATGGGATTTCTATATTCTAAGCATTGTTGTACATGTCTTAAAATGAAAATTTGGTAAGTGCAACTCCTACCTTTTCTAAATCCTTCTTGTTCATCTCTTAGCTTTTCATCAATCTTACTTTCCAGTCTCTTTCAAATAAGCATACCACAGGTATATATTTTCATAACTGATGTAAGTGTTATGCCTCTGTACTTATTGCAACCAGTCAGGTCTCCCATTTTTGCTAGTTTCACCAACACTCCTAACTCCCATTCACCAGGTTTTGCCTCTTCATGCCACATTCTACAAAATAATCTTGTAAGTAGTCTGGGAGTCTTCATTTTCGGCCAATATCACTTTGGCAGTTATTCCATCGTATCCCGTGGCTTTCCATCTCTAGTTTTTTTTCTTTTAGGATAGCTTCGACTTCAAACACACTGAATTCATTCATGGGCACATCAAGGTCTTAATCAGCCTCAGGTATATCAATCAAATTATTCACTTTATATCGCATATTCATAACCTCACTAAGTGTTGCACCCAACGTTATCTTTCTTCATCTCCTGTGGCTATAACAGAGCCATCTCTTTTTGATAAGAATATGCTGTTTCTTTGACCCAGTCGACATTTCATTAATAATTCTAAGAGCAATTCTTAAAACAAAGCCAGTTCCTGAATTCATAGCATAGCATAGTCAGCCTCATCTGGTTTACTTATAAATATTCTCTTCATTCATTCCTGGCTTCTCTTTTGACCTCACTATCAATACTGGCATACTTAGCATGCTCTACTTTGTAATTTTCATCACTTCCTCGAAAACTTTCAACAATCAATTTCTGTCTTTGTCTCCTTTTTATAGTATCCTAAGTATTATTTGATATCCAAGACTTTCTCCTTGTAACTGCGAGTCCCAAGACTTCACTACCAGCTGACTGATATATGTTCTTAATATCACAGTATTCTTCATTAATTGTCTGTTCTTCGTTTCTTAGTCTCTAAAATTGCAAATGTTTATCTGAGCTTTTCTTCTAAAAACTTGGTTGTATCAAACCTAGGTATTCTATCTATCTTTCTGTTGGGAGCTTTAAGTTTTAATTTTAGTGTGGCAATGAGGGCTGGTGATCACTGCCAATATATGCACTTCTATAGCTTTTTACATTTCTCAGAGTCCTCCTCTGTTTATTAATCGCAATGTGATCTATCTGATTTTTGTAATTGCCACATGGTGAAGTCCATGTATACTTGTGGATGCTCTTGTGTTGAGAGTACCTCCAATGACAAGATTGTTTGCTGAACAGAAACTTATGAAATGTGCTCCATTTTCATTTGCAACTTTGCCAAGATCCTCGACATCCAACACATTCTCTATCCCCGGATTATTTCTTCCAACTTTAGCATTGAAGTCGCCAATCATAATTTTCATATCTCTCTTAGGGATCTCATCTATTAGGCTCTGCAGTTCTTTATAGTATTTCATTTTTACTTTCTTCTGGGGAATTATTTGTTGGGGCATAGCAAACAATAATACTCATATTTCAATGCATCGATTTGAACTTGGCTAGTAACAATCTACTATTCACGGCTCTCCACTCGGTTAATGGTTTTTCTGTTCTTGGTGTTATCATCATTCCTACCCCTTCTCTTCCAACTCCATCTGATCTTCCCGAGTATATATATTATATATATTTATATATATATATATTTATATATATATATACTTATATATATATATATATATATATATATATATATATATATATATATATATATATATATATATATATATATATATATATATGTATATGTATACATATATACAGTGAACCCTCGCTACTTCGCAGTTCGACCATCGCGGATTCACCACTTCGCGGATTTTTTTCATAACCCATGTATATACATATATCACGGATTTTCCAGAAATATCGAAAATACCGCGATGTGACCGATGGTGCGAGATTGGAGAAAGTAAGGAAAATTGAATCGTGATTGATTTTCAATATAAATGAAACTTTGAGGAGCAACAAAGATATCATTTGTTAGAGAGATAGAGAGAGGTAAGGAATGGGAGGTAGTGAAAAGTAGCCCACAGAGAGAGAGAGAGAGAGAGAGAGAGAGAGAGAGAGAGAGAGAGAGATAGGGGGGGGTTTTAAATGTAATAAACAAAAAAATTTGATAGGTTATAACACATTGGTGCTTATGTAATATCAACTGTATACTGTAGACGGTTTGAATAAGTTAAGAAATGGTATAAATGATACTTTGTTAGTGTATTCGTACACACTCAAGAGCGGCAGCTAGATGACAGCTGATCTAATCACAGCCAAAAGTAAAAAAAAAAAAGAAGTCAACACTACTCGATTTTTAAAACAAACCCGAAATTTAAAAACAAAAGTACACGCTTTCTTAATGTGCAATTAACTATTTAAAGAGTGGCAATTTTCTAGAATAAAATGATATTTCCCAAAAAATAGTGGTTTGCTGATGAAATCGGATGCCGTATTTTTAGCTATGATTGAAATGGATGTAGACTCGGCCTAATTATTTCGTTTCGTATTTAATTGACACTAAAAAAACTAATTTTAGTTTCTTCATCTAAATGTAAGTATTGTATAACACGAGAGAGAGAGAGAGAGAGAGAGAGAGAGAGAGAGAGAGAGAGAGAGAATCAGCTGTTGTACTCAAATGGCGTGTTTTTGTTTCGTGAGAATTTCATCGCCACGACTTTAACAACAACATACTGTACTGAACTTTACAGTATTATACAGACTACTGTAATATGATAAAGTAAAATATTTGTAATCTATTTTATATGAAATGGGGCTATTTTTTTTTTTGTTTAAAATTTACATTTACGTATGTAAAACAACTCTCTCTCTCTCTCTCTCTCTCTCTCTCTCTCTCTCTCTTAGATTGTTTTCCTGCTTTGCTACGTATGTATGATTTTATATAGATACGGTAAATAATATTTGTAATAACATATTTTATTAAAGCTTTTACTGTAATATCATTATTTATCACTTTCATCATGCGCGTTAAATTACTTAGTTTGTTTACTGAGCGTACTTTATGACGCCGTCGTTTCAGGCGGCGTCATAAAGAAAAACATTTTCATTTGGAAGTCCTAAGAAAAATTAAGTAAAACATTAGTAATAACCAAATCAACATACTGTACTGAATAATCAATATAATCGATGCAGAAACTAACCTATACACAGATGTGTAAGTGCGTTTGTTTCTTCATTATAATCAGAGATAAACGTAAACAAAACATTGGTTGCCATTTTTTATCGTGCTTTTTGGCGTGTTTAGGAAACGCATGATATAAAGTCGCCCTTAATATTTGTGCCTGTTTTAGTTTAGGGTACGTTAGTACATGCATTAAGTGTTCTGTACATTAAAGGGTAGTTTGTTAACAGTACTACGTACAAGGGAAGGTTTTAAAAGTCTGAATATACATGTTAAATAAATAGGTAAATATGGTGTCACTACTTCGCGGATTTTCACCTATCGCGGCCAGGTCTGGAACCTATCTACCGCGATAAACGAGGGTTCACTGTATATATATATATATATATATATATTTATATATATATATATAT
>NC_090732.1:40040895-40185895 GCF_036898095.1 Palaemon carinicauda | reverse complement strand
GAGTAAAGGCCGTATATATATATATATATATATATATATATATATATATATATATATATATATATATATTTATCATTCCCCAGTTTGAGAGCCTTATTTTCCATCACAAGGCTTCAGTATGGATATGACATGCATTATGCCATGCACAAACCCACTGACTTCACCAAAGCATTCTTTCGTCAATAGGGCTGAGCAAGCAAAGCACTTGACTTCACTAGAAGCCAATCATCTAGATACTGTAAAAGCATGATGTCCATGGCATGAGCCAAGGGCAAAGGTATTGGTGAACACCTGAGACACTATTGAGAAACCAAAGCACAGCACCTTGAAGTGGTAGACTTTGTCTCGGAAATAAAACCTCAGTAACTTTCTTGATCGCGGATTGTTGGGTACCAGAAATTGCATCTTTCAGGTCTCCATGCTAAACTCTCTTCAAAGACCAAACGTGCTCTGACAGTATAAGTCTACGATGGGTCTCCAAACCCCAACCAGCTTCTCTACAAAGATGTTGCTGAGGATGCCTGGGGAATCGTTTAAGTCTTCCTCTAGGCCCCTTTTGCCAACGTCTTGGACATCTCCTCTAGAAGGAGTCCTTAACCGAGCCTTTAATATAGAATGGTTGGACTATCAGAGTCCAAGCTAATGGGGATGGGCAGCTTACAAAAGGGACTCGATATCCTGAACATAGAATTTCCACTGTCAAGGGATCAGCCCCAAAAAACTGTCACCTGTCTCAATGGCTCTATAAGTACTACCTCCCCCACTGGTGGTGAACTGGGGAACTTGCCCTCCATAGCGGGAGACTCTACAGCCTCACCCCCCTTCAACCACAGGGATGTCCTCTCCGGCATAAGGTGGTCTGGTTGTCTTGCCTCCTACACTGCTGGGAGTCCGTACGAGGTAGCAAGCATCTTTGTTGAACTCCCTGTTCAAAAGACAAATTTCTCATAGGCTGTAGAGGGGCAGGCATCCTTGGGGCCACAGCTCTCATCGTGAAGGAAGTCTGGTTTGCCTTGTTAATAGCAGTGGCTACTTCAGGAGGCAGGAACAGAGTAGAAGTCCACTAAAGTGGAGTTCCTCAGGCAAAAGGCATCCCTGACTTATAACTGTTTGGTGCATCAGGTCAAAACAGCGTCACGCCTCTTGAAAATACAATTACTTCACAGGGAAACTTTCTGGTGAAGAAACTACAGGGCCTTTGTAACTCATCTCAAAAAATCTTCAACTTCGCTTTATATTCTCTGTTACCAGAAAGCGTGACACTTCTCCTGACCAGTGATCGAGTCAGGAGCAGGCCTGGATGGCCAACATACCTGCCACCTCCATATTTTGCACATCACATGCTGAGAGAGTGGAGGTCAATTTATTTGTTGTTCGGCAAACTGGGTACCAAGTTAGCAATGTCAGGGTCAATAGATAGTAGGCTCAGGTGATCCTCAGAGTCAATATAGAATTTCCCTTAGCAAGACAGCGCCAAAGTTAGCAACTTCGAGGATCTACTAGATTTGTGAGAATTCTCAGGTACTGAGACCTGGGTATTGAACAAGTCAAGCGTGTCCCTAGTCTGCTTCAAGAGAGAAACATCAAAGCGATATCTCTCACTTCGATTGAGGGAAAACTGTGTCAATAGCACAATGTCTATTGGTTACTTGTGTGCGTGAGGAGGCTCTCCCAAACCAAACAGGCAGTGGCAAATAAGGATCATGTTGCATAGAAATCTGATTTCTCGTCATTTGCAACCAATATCTGTTTTCTGTTTTGCAGAAATTCTTTTACCCACTTTCCTATCTTTCTCACAATATTATGCTTTCTCATTTTTTTTTTCTTTAATATATTATGGGCTACCTTGTCAAAGGCTTTTGCAAAATCTAGATAGATCACTTCTGTGTCTTTTTCATTTATCATATTTTTGTATGTTTTCATAGTGTGCTATCAGTTGGGTTTGTGTAATTTTTCCGGGCACAAAACTGTGTTGACCTATAGTTAATAAATTATTTTTAACCAAATTGATTCATTATTTTCTTTTTTATTACCCTTTCATACACTTCCCATATGTGATGTTAGACTAACAGGTCTATAATTGCTTGTCTCTTGTCTTGATCCACTTTTGAAAATAGGGGTTATATAAGATAATTTATGTTTTACATATATCTTGCTCATATCTACACTTTGTCTTAGCAGTATTGCAAGTGGCTTCGCGATAGTGCGCGCAGTTTTCTTTAAAAAAATCGCTGGAACTTCATCTGGTCAGCCCGCCGATCCACTTTTACTTTCGCTTATAGCCTGCACAATATCTGCTTCATTAATATCTATATACGTTAGATATTGAATATTTTCTTCTCTCATTTCTGTTTCCTTATTCTCATTCGCAATTCTTGGCGTGAATTCACTCATATTTTTCTGCTAATATATTGCGTATTTCCTTTTTTTTATTCGTTAACCATCCTTCAATTCTTAGAGGGCCTATTTCTAATCTCCCTTTATTCATCTTTTTAGCATAGGAGTAAAGTACTTTTTTTTTTTTTTTTTTTTTTTTTTGAAGTGTCCTTTTTTCTGGGTCCCTTTTTTTAATTTTCTTTCAATTGTATAATCTTTTGTTCTGCATTTTCTATCTTACTTTTTATTTCCATCATTTTCCATATATTTTTTTTTTTGCAAGATTTTTCTTCCACTTTCTAATTTTCTGAAATAAGATCCTTCTGTCTTTTGGTATGCATGTCTGATGTTTATTTTTTTTGTTCGGTACATATTTTTCAACAATTTTCTCCAGTATTTTGTACAGTATATCCGTATTTACATGTATATTATCACTTACTAATACATTTTTCCAATCTTTGTTCAATTCTTCATTTATTTCTGACCATTTTATATTCTTACTATAAAAATTATATTTTCCACATCATTCCCATATTTTTCAACAATTTTCTCCAGTATTTTGTACAGTATATCCGTATTTACATGTATATTATCACTTACTAATACATTTTTCCAATCTTTGTTCAATTCTTCATTTATTTCTGACCATTTTATATTCTTACTATAAAAATTATATTTTCCATATCATTCCCATCGTTTTGTGGTTTGTTTATCTCTGCGTTCACTTGCTTTGGAGTGGACTATTAATTCTATGACATTGTGGTCTGAAATTCCTGTTATACACTATTATTTCTTTAACATAATTCACAAATACTAAATTTAGGACATTGTCCTTTCTTGTTGGAATGTGGTTTATTTTTTGCATATTATGTTCTAATAGCATATCTTGAAGCTTTTCAAATTGCCTCTTATCTTCTGCGCTACTATTACTCTCTTTATTATATCTATATATGCAACCACTTTCTTCTATTCGTTCTTTCCAATCCACGAAAGGAAAGTTAAAATCTACGGATAGGAGTACATTCCAGTCTTTATGATTTCTACATATATCATCAATTTTTTCTATTATGTCAAACTCCTTAGTATTTGGGGGTCTGTAAACTACAATATTCACTAGTTTTTCATGTTCAAATTTAACTGCAATCAATTCACATTCTGTGTTGCTGTATTTTTCAGACTTTTCCTTGATTTATGTCTCTTCCATATATTGCGGTTTCCCCTTGATTCCTATTTGTTCTGTCTGATCTATATATTTGGAAACCCTTTATCTGGTCATCACTGCCAGTCTCTTGGGAATACCATGTTTCACTAACATTTAATATATCTATTTTTTCAATTTGGGTTAGTTCTTCTAAGAACTCTATTTTCCTTTTAGAGTTACTCGTGACTAAACCCTGTGCATTCATCACTATTATGGTTTGTGTTTCATCCCCATTATGGAATATTGGTAATATGGATTCTCCCATGCTTCCTTCCTGTTCTGATATGGTTCTTTACTTCATTTCCAGGAATTCTGCCATTAAAAATTCCAACTTTTCTATTATATTTGCTCTTTTGCCTTCATATTCATTTTTGTGTGTATCAACCCCTGGCATTATAGACGCATTTTTTGTAGTTGGGCTCTAATTGTGCATATTTGGGCTGAAAGGCATCATATCTTGGGGCCTTTTGTGCACAGCGTGGTATACACTCAGCTTGTTTTTTTGTTTCATTTTTGCTTTCATTTTTCTTGTTTGTTTGCTTTTGAGTTTTCTGACTTTCATTCATGGTTGCATATTTCAACAATTTTTGTTGAATTTGCATCCTTTTCCTCCTTTCAGGTTTTTCTATATTTTTGAATGGAGATCTCTGCATTCGTCTCCATATCCGTCTAAATATGCACATTTACCATATATTTCATAATTATGGCATATCTTTGGATGCTTGTAGTAGCATCTTTTGCCAAATCTGCAATTCCCTCTTTTCAGTAAATTGCAGACTATATCTTTTTTTTTTTCTTGCTCTTCCCTAAAAGTATGTAGGTCCGGGTAATCTCTCTTGGGTCTATTATTTGTTTCCATCTGATAATTTATTTCTTCCTAAGTATGTTGTTGAATGGCATCATATGTTGGTATCAATGATTTCCTCTGCATCCTTACTCATATCCTGTTCATTTTTCTCTTCTTCTTTATCTTCAACCATTTGCAGATTCAGTCTCAACTTAATTATATATCTATCCAGACTAAGCATGATGAGCAGAATACCTTTGTGTCTTTATTATTTATTTTTTGTTGTACTTCAGCACAAGTAGGGTGTGTTGGTACATGACATGCATCGCATTTCCTAATCAGTTGTTGCAGATTAGCAATGCTGTACCACATCTTACATGTATTGCACCATTTTGGTATTCTTTTTCCCAATGCATCAATCAGCATATTCACCATATTGGACTTCTTATTGTTCTTTGATGGAATGTGTTGATTAATGTAAACTTTCTTTATAAGTCTCTTCATCACCTGGATCTTCTTTGGAGTTTCTTCTATAGTTTTGATGATGTTTTCCACAGACTTGCTCCAGTTTGTTGGATCATATTGTTTCAATATGTTTGAGAATATTTTTCCATCACACTGGTTGGGGCTAATAGCGACCTCTTATCAGAAGGTCTAGTTCTTGTTGTGCCAACTCATGGAATTTACTCTTGCTGATTGCAGAATGTCCCTCCAAGCTTTGCCTGTGTTATAGAGTGCCATTTTGTTCAGATTTTTAGTAATTCACAAGATAACTATCCTATGCCGACATTTTATCCCACTTTTCTGACCTCAAATTAATGACAGACTATTCACGAAAACTTGTAGCTATATTGCACTCAATAGCCTTTTGTTATCCATGTTAAATCAGCTTATTTTTCGGATCACACAAGTGGACACACTCACCAGCATACAATGACACTCGCAAGAGGGATTCAGCCAAGTTTGGTTGGTACGGTAGACCCCCGGGATACGGCGTCCCCAGCTTACGTTTTTTTCACATTACGGTGTGGAATACGATGTTTTTTCGTCCCCTCGTTACGACATTGAATTCCAAAATTCAAATTTGGCGGTTTTTACGCGTACGACTGTGCGAGTCACTCCCCTACCACCACGCTCATATGTCACTGCATACGTCACTTAGAAGCTGGTCTGCTATTATTCAGCGTCACGGCGTCACTAAGATGCCGATACGCTATTGGCCGAAATACCTCCCCCAATGCCTGAGAGAGATGCTGCCTCTCTCTCTCTTTGTTATACACGCGCTCAGTTCAGAATCTCGTATGCGTTTCGTAAAGACTATCTCGTGTGAGTGCTTGCGATATCGTATTTTTTTTGCATTTCAGTGCTTAATTCCAACTTTAAATTTGTTAGCCATGGGTCCCAAGATTGCTAGTGATGTTAAAGGGAGAAGTAAAGATGATTACTATAGAAACGAAGCTGTAGATAATAAAGAAATATGAAGAAGGCATGCGCATCGTTACCCTCGCTAGTACATATGGCCGTAACCAGTCAACGATTGGTACAATCATCAAAAACAAGGAAGCCATTAAAGCAAGTAAGTCTTCTAAAGGCATGACTGTCCTTGCCAGTGGAAGGACCTCAATCAACGACGAGATGGAGAGACTCCTTCTACTATGGATTAAAGAGAAAGAAATCGCTGGCGATACACTCACGCAATCGGTAATTTCACACAAGGTGAGCGCCATCTTCGCCGATCTCATGGAAGCCCAGAGAGACGGCGGAGACGAAGGAACGTCGCAGCAAGCCCCCCAAGAGTTCAAGGCTTCTCATGGGTGGTTTGATCGTTTTAGGAAGAGGACTGGTATTCACTCAGTTGTCAGGCATGGAGAGGCAGCCAGTTCTGACAAGAAAGCAGCAGAAGAATTCCTCAAGAAGTTTGAGAAAGCCATTTCCAGAGAAGGCTACATTCCTCAGCAAGTGTTTAACTGTGATGAAACTGGCCTTTTCTGGAAGAAAATGCCCCGCCGTACATATATCACAGCTGAAGAAAAGAAACTTCCTGGCCATAAACCGATGGAGGACAGACTTACGCTCGCATTTTGAGCAAATGCCAGTGGGGACTTAAAAATTAAGCCCATACTGGTGTACCACTCAGAAAATCCTCGTGCCTTCAAGGCACAAAATATCACGAAGGATAGGCTCTTGATATTTTGGGGGTCTAATGCCAAGGCCTTGGTCACGAGGATCATATTTATTGAGTGGATAAACGTCTGCTTCGGTCCTGCTGTCAAGAAATTTTTAGAAGAGAGCAATCTTCCTGTCAAATGTCTTCTGGTACTGGACAATGTCCCTGCTCACCCTCCTTGCCTAGAGGACATCATTCATCCTGACTTCTCCTTCATCAAGGTTCTCGATCTGCCACCGAACACCACCCCTCTCCTCCAGCCTATGGAGCAGCAAGTGATTGCCAACTTTAATAAGCTTTACAAGCAGCATCTGTTCAAAAGATGCTTTGAAGTGACTGAAAGCACTCAACTCGCCCTCCGTGAATTTTGGAAGGGGCATTTTGACATCGTTCAATGCCT
This sequence comes from Palaemon carinicauda, assembly GCF_036898095.1. Classification (NCBI taxonomy): domain Eukaryota; kingdom Metazoa; phylum Arthropoda; class Malacostraca; order Decapoda; family Palaemonidae; genus Palaemon; species Palaemon carinicauda. Next base: position 40,178,964 of record NC_090732.1, on the reverse strand, counting down.
GAAGATGATCGACAAAGCTTGGAATGAGGTTTCACGGCGCACCTTGAACTCCTCATGGAAGAAACTGTGGCCAGCTGTTGTGGCAGAACACGACTTCGAAGGTTTCGAACCCTGAACCGAAGACGAGGCTGTTGATGATCTTGCCCCTGAGAGTGATGTTAGATAATTTCAATCAGGAGGTCCATGGGGCTTGTTGTCGATGAGGCTGACGTCCATAACCTTATCGAGGAGCTTACGACTGAAGACTTGAAAGAGTTGGAGGCAATGCAGTTGACAATCATTCAAGAAGAGCAGAGCTCTAGTGGTGGCGAGGACAGGGGGGAGACTGAAGAAACGACATCGGCAGAAATAAGGGAAGCTATCGGTTGGTATGAAAACCTTATGAGATTCATTAAAAAAAACAAAAAAAAAAAACAGAAAAACTTCACACAGGTCGTCTTATGGAGAGTGTTAATGACAAGTGTACGAGTCATTTTAGAAATATGTTGAGGAATCGTCAGAACCAGGCTTCTTTGGATAGATATTTCTCCAAAAGCGAAGTGTCAGAAAGCAAAAATGATATAAGTGATTCTATTAAAAAAAAAAAAAAAAAAAAAGGGAGTAATTCTTTAAGTTCTAAGAAAAAAAATCATAAAAAAATTTCAAAAGACAAAAATAATAAAAAAAACCATTTTTAATTTTAAGTGTTTAATGGTAAGAATAAATTTATTAACTGTACATAACAATTAGCATTGATACATTTTTATATCTGCTGTCTCCCCCCTGTGCCTCCACCCACTACCAGCTCAAGTCGCGTCACTCCAAAGGTAAATAAAATTTTATTTTTCCTTTACAGTACAGTATATAATTTTTATTTATACCTGTAATGTTATTTAATTATATACTGTACAGTACATGTATATTATATATTAAGTATACTGTAGTACAGTGCTTACTAAACTATTTTGTTACTAATTTTCAATAAGTTTATAAAATTTTGATGTTTTTACCTGGGGTTTTGCACGCATTAGCTATTCTATTGCCCGCCATACGACATTTTCACCATACGATACCAACTCCGGAACGGATTAATGTCATATGGCGGGTTCTACTGTACTGCTAGGGCATAACAGCCTACCCTCCTCTGTTATCCACCACAAATGAGGCTCCATATGCTGAATCTCTTACTGCTGCCACCTCAGCAGTCACCAAGGCAGCCGGAGGAATCAGCAGGGCCTGTCGGAACTGCGCACAATCACTCGCCACTCTTTCATATTTCTGGCCCGCTCTTTTGCCTCTCTCACATCTATCATCCTATCACCTAGATCTCCATCCATCCACACTAACTTTGGCGTTCCTCTTGTACTTCTCTTATCAACTCTTGCATTCATAACCACCTTCTGCAGACAGCCATTTTCCATTTTCTTTTCATGGGCAAACCACCTCAACACCATCACATCCACTCTAGCTGCTACTTCATTTCTTGAATCGGTTCTCGTCTTTACTACTTTGATCCTACCCCTACCTAATGGTTATACACCAGCCCTACTCCTCAACCAATTCTTTTCAGACACATTAAATTTGTCACTCCATCACTTTAATTCCCCACAATTCCAATCCATATATCAAAGTTTGTATAATCCCTTTCACATATAGAACTCTCTTTATATTCACTCCTAACTCTTTACTTTACCACTCCCTTCCCTTCACTACCCCCAACGCTTCACATAATTCATTCACTCTGGCGTATATTTACTTCCACTCCACCATTTACAACAACAAAATGGTAGTTAGTAGGTTAGCCAAGGCACCAGTCACCCATTGAGATAATACCACTAGAGTGATACTGGGTCCTTTGACTGGCCAGACAGTACTACATTGGATCTTCTCTCTCTTTATGATCATTTCATCTTTGCTGACACATACACCGAATAGTCTGGCCTATTCTTTTCAGATTCTCCTCTTTCCACATACACCTGACAACGCAGATTGCCAAATATTTTTCCTTCGCTCAAAGGGTTATCTATTGCACTTTAATTGTTCAATGGCTACTTTTCTCTTGGTAAGGGTAGAAGAGACTCTTCATCTACGGTAAGCAGCTCTTCTAGAAGGACACTAAAATCAAACCATTGTTCTCTAATCTTAAGTAGTGCCATAGCCTCTGTACCATGGTCTTCCACTGTCTTGGGTTAGAGTTCTCTTGGTTGAGGGTACACTTGGGCACACGATTCTCTTATTTCTCTTCCTCTTGTTTTGTTAGAGATTTTATAGTTTATGTAAGAGATATTTATTTTAATGTTACTTTTTAATTTTTCCTTTTCTCACTGGGCTATTTTCCCTGTTTGGAGGCCCTAGGCTTATAGCATCCTGCTTTTCCAACTACAGTTGTAGCTTAGCAAGAAATAATAATAATAATAATAATAATAATAATACAGTCAAACCTCTCAATATGAAAGAATCGGCTTACGAAATTTTCACTTTGCAAAAAGAGATGAAGAGTTTTACGATTCGGATTACGAAAAATGTTTTGGACAATGAAATGCAGTACGGAGCGAGAGCCTGACCATATCCAAGACGGATTTTAAAATATGCGCGCTGCCAGCCCGTATACTCGCTACTATCCTCCTGCATTCCCATTGGTTATCTCCCTACTCGGATGCTAGTTACCACCATGAGATCCTGCTCTCCTATTGGTTGGCATCTACTGTCCTGTATCCCATCACACATCTATGCATTGGCGTTCCTATGTCTTTTCGTTACGGCAGGGGTATCGTACGCATTAACTTAGTGTTTGTGATTTTGCTTTCGTAATAATTTTACAGTAAGTACTGTTATCGTGTGTGATATTATGTTACATCATTAGCCATGGGTCCCAAGAAAGTCGCTGATGTCAAGGGAAAGAAAAGGACGATAATTTCCATGAAGATGGAAATAATCAAGAAATACGAGGCTGGCATGCGGTTAAGTGCACTCGAGAAAGAATATGGCCGAAATCCGTCTACAATAGGAACTATCCTGAAGCAGAAGAAAGCTATCAAAGCAGCAACACCTAAGGGCATGACTGTTTTCTCCAGCAAGAGGAGCCATGCCCACAATGAGATGGAGAGACTGCTGCTTGTCTGGATAAAGGACAGAGAAATGGCTGGAGACACTATCACCAAAGCGATAATCTGCCAGAAAGCCAACGCCATTTTCTGTGATCTCGTGCTTACTCAGGCCGAAGCCAATGCAGAAGGAACATCGAAGCAGGAACCCCCGGAGTTCAAGACTTCTCGTGGGTGGTTTGAAAAATTTAAGAGACGCCTTGTTTTGTAAAGTTAAGTGTTTACGTTTTCTGCCACTTGTAAACGTTTTCCGCCATTTTCATCCTCCTCTACCGGCACGCACTTCGCTCTCGGACATTGCTTCACTCCAAAGGTAAGGTTCCACATTTTTGTTACTGTATACGGTATATTCTGTTGTCTCTTATTAAACACTTCTTTTACAGATTATCAATGTTAATTTATTATTAAATGATCAAAATACAGTACTTTTCATACATTTAGTACTGTTTAGTGGTGCATATCCTTTTTATAATCCTTTAAATTGGTGTTTTTCTAGGGTCTGGAACGAATTAAGCTATTTACATGTAAAAAGTGACCTGCAACACAAAAAAATCACTTTACGAAAGCCCTTACAAAATCAATCAATTTCGTGCTGTGAGGCCTTACTGTAATAGTAATAATAATAGCATCAGACCTCAAGTACTTAAACTGATCTACTTCTTTTATGAACTCTCCACTCAACTCTACATTCAACCTAGCACTACTCTCCCTTTACATGCCTCTTATAACCTTACTCTTACCCACATTAACTCTCTACTTCCTTCTCTCATACGCCCTCCCAAACTATGTAACTAATCGACCCAGGTTCTCTGAGTCAGCAACCAATACAGTACAGTATCATCTACAAACAACAACTGATTCACTTCCAAATCATGATCACTCATCAATCAGTTTCAATCCTACAACAAGCACTCGACCATTTACCTCTCTCACAACTCCATCAACAAACAAATTGAACAACCATGGAGACATCACACATCCCTGTCTCAACCCCTCTCTCACTGGAAACTACTCACACTTCATTTCCTATCCTATCACACGCTTTACTGACTATGTATAAACTTTTCACTGCTTGCAAAAACCTTCCACCAATTTCATACAACCTAATCACATTCCACATTGCTTCCCTATCAACTATATCATAAGCTTTCTCCAGATCCATAATTGCAACATACACCGCCTTACATTTGCTAAATATTTCTCAAATATGAGCCTAAATATAAAAATCTGATTCATACATCCCCTACCACTTATAAAACAACCCTGTATTTCTAGACTGCATACTCTCTCTCATCCTGAATACTACTACTCAGCACTCTACCATACACTTCCAGCCACATTCGACACACTAATACCCCTTGCCTTACAATACTTGTACACATCTCTCTTACCTTTGTATAGTGGAACAATACACGCGCACACACAGGCCACTGGGTGTAATGAATAATTAATATAAAATGTTTGAAGAAGTCAGAACATCAAAACATCTTTCATATATATACTATCAAGAGACTTATGTCAGTCTGTTCAATATAAAAATATTTGTTATAAGCTTGAACTTTTGAACTTCTACCAATTAAACTGCCTAATTACAAAGATTTTACCACAGCCTTGTCATAGCTGGAACAAAACTTCTAGAATAGTGTAGTATTGAGCCACATGATGGAGAAAAAAGGACTATTAGAATTGACTGCATACCTTGTATTACGAGCATGTTGGTACTGTTTGAGAAGATTAGACTGCAAAGGATGGTCACAATTATGAAAATTCTTATGCAACATGCATAGAGAACTAACTGAATGACTGTGCCAGAGGTAAATATCTATATCAAGGACATGAAATTGATTAGACCAGAATTCCTTGTCAAATATATTAAAGAACTAACTGGATAACAGTGTCAGATTAGGAATATGACAATTTCAGAGATTATTTGAATTTTTCCTAACGATACAAACCTTTAGCTATTTGTATGGGTATTACTTTCGGCGAGGCTGAAAGGACAATCCATTAAAATTTAGCGAGGGTTAACTACCCATCCCGCTAGTTTGAGGGGTAGAGGGTGGGGGGGTGGGTTAGCTAGCTAACCCCCTTCACTGTGACTGTGGTTCACTTTGCTTGGAGGTAGGACTTCACATGGGGGACAGGGTCGGCCTTAAGTTTGTATAAATAGCTCAAGGTTTGTATCGTTAGGTAAAATACAAATTATCTCCAAATTTGTCACTTGTTTTCCATAACTGGAATACAAATCTAAGCTATCTATCAGGGCGATTCGCCCATCAGGAGGGTGGATGTTCCTGCCAATCTGGCTTTTTGGCATTATCCGGTGTCTCCTTTTTATGAGTAGGTTAGTACCAAAAATAACAAGACTAACACCTTGGTAAACCTTGTTACGCAAGACCTACAGCCTAAGCAAGCTGTGTGTTGAGATATTAGCAATGTGACTGTCAAGGTAAAAGTTATTCAAGAGTCTTTGTAGGGAATAACAGAGTTGACCAAGACTTTCACAATACCACTTCACTACAATATGGGGACGTAATAGTATATTGACACAATACTAGGTACACAAACGAACATGGTTTACCTGCAGTGGTTGAGGCCAGCTTGTGCAGAAAACTCAGGATTCTGTTTTCCCCACAAGAGTGGAGGAAGAAGAAAAGGAGAGCCAGTCATTCCTTTTCATTCACGCACACTAAAACCGGGTAACATACCCTCAACCTTCTTCTTCTTGCCCAATAAGCAGCTTGAGAAATTAAATCGGCTGTTGTGCAGCCACCACAGGAACAATAGTCTCTCCTGTGGGTCACGTCTTCCAGGTAATGGGCTGTAAAAGTCACCTAGTGCTTCCACAACCTTGCTTGTAGAACCTGCATCACCGAGTAATTTCCTTTGAATGCCAGGGATGTAGCTATGCCCCTGACAACATGAGCTGTGGGTCGATGTGTTGGAAGAGGATCTGGATTCAGAGCATGATCAATGACTCTGCGAATCCATGCAGAGATGGTGCTTTTGGTGATTTGACTCAGTGATTGATTTGAGGTTTTCTGGCATCTTGACCTCTACGGTCATTGACGCCAATATCGTTTATTGTAAATAAAAATGAATAAATAACCAATTAAAACCATAAAAGCAAAGATGCAATTTTAAAAGTTTAATATCTTTCAGAAGATAGGCTATTTTCTAAATAACGGTTAGTATGCCATATAGTTCGGCAGTAAATATAGAAGCTGCTAGCAGAAGTGTACCTCTACATTTAAAAGCACTACTATATACTCCAAATCCAATGCCAGCATCAGATTTGGAACAATCAGTATACACTGTATACAAGTTGATTCCCTGTGTTCTTCAACATGTTCCATAAAGAGAAACTTGGCTTTTAAGTCAGTTATGTTCTTTTTTATACCAATATAATATTTACAAAAAGATATATCCGGTAATTTCCATGGAGGAGTTGACGATATCCTACATAAGAGCATTTTATTTCTACCTATATCTAAACTGTACAATAATGTTTTTACCCGGAAACTATAAGATTGAGGAGATTTTGGGTGCAACTCAAAATATCTAAAATGCCTTTTAAGGTTTGAAGTATGACAAGCTAAAGATTTAGGGAGTCTTTGCAACCTAAACCAATATCGAATAATAGAAGACACCCGGTAAACTATCCAGCGCCAACAAGGAGGCTTGGGATAGGCGAAGTTCTAAAGGCTCCTGTGGACAATCTGATGCCAGCACGGTGTATAGAATCTAAAACTTTTAATCGGCTTGGGGTGGCTGAGGAGTATACTTCACAACCATACCTGATGTTTTAAAAAATCAAGACCTTGTATACTGTAATTTTAAAAGTTTTACGGTTTGCCTGCCACGACGTATGGGACAAAACTTTCAAAAGCTTCAGAGCCTCAAGGCATTTTACTTTTAAGGCTTTCAAAGTGAGGAATCCATGCAAGCCTACGATCAAATAACCCTAAAAATCTAGCTTCACTTACACATGGGATCAGCTGAACTTTGATGTATGTATCCGGGTCTGGATGTACTCCCCGAATACGACAGAAATAGACAACAGTTTTACTTGTCGAAAACTTGAATCCATTCATACTGGCCCACTTAATAATTTTGTCAATAGAGAGTTGTAGTTTTCTCTCAACCATTACCATTCTAGCTCCAGCAAATGATACGGAGGGATCATCCACAGTGTTGAGAAAACATCGAGAGGAATGACTGAGGATATCCCATTAATTGCTAGTACAAATAGGATTACACTCAGCACACTACCCCAAGGAACTCATTCTTCCTGACATTTCCTCTCTGATAGCCACCCCCCCCCCCCACCCCTTTCACTTGAAAAACTATGTGAAAGAAATGATTGAATAAACACAGGTAGCTCTCTGCTTAATCACAATTCATGAATGGTTTTAAGTACACCATATCTCCATGTATTATCATATGCCTTTTCAAGGTAAAAAAAAAAAAAAAAAAACCTGTTACATGGTGCTGTTTGGAAGCAAAGGCTTCACAAAGAGGACTCAAGTCGTATCAACACATCAGTCATTAAGTGTATTTTTCTAAATCGACACTGAATAGGATAAAATACCCTTCCTTTCAAGGTACCATATCAGTCTTGCATTGACTATCTTCTCCATGATTTTACATAAACAAGATCTCAATGCAATTGGTCGATAGTTTGCTGCTAAAAACTTGTCCTTGCCCCGATTTAAAAAGGCTAAAATAATGGCTACTTCCCAAACACTTGGGTAACTATGATCATGCTATATTGTTAAAAATGCTTAAAATTAATAACTTTGTATTAATAGGTACAAGTTTAATCCATGCATATGGAATTCCATCGGGTCCAGGGGCTGTATCATTACAAGTAGCAAGTGCAGAATCAAATTTTCTTTCAGTAAAAGGACTGTTGGAAATTTTAATTTTTCTTTTCTTCAATGTTCCTATACTGGTGACCAGGAGCTGCTTCACACTTGCATGATACGTTTGAGAAATGATCAGCCAGGGCACTCCAAAACAACATTTGCTTCAGTCACATACCGACTGTTCACCTTCAACACTGGGGTAAATTTTCCTGCAATCTTTTTTTTATTCTACTCCATACAGAAGATGGTGGTGTTCTACTGTTGTTGACTGAGGAAACAAAAGATACCCAAAATTGGCCTAGCTTCTTTCATGGCACGAAGGAACGGTGCTCTACAGTTTTTGTGTGTTAACAAATTTTCCTCAGTACAGCATCTACGCAATCTAGTCAAAGATTTTCTGGTGGCTCTGTGCAAGACAGTTAATTCTGAAGATCACCACGGGACTGGTCGTCGTTTGAATAATCTTGTGGTTTTGGGAATCGAATAGATTCCTGCTATATGGAGAATTCCATTCAGTAAGTCTACGGTATCATCAATACTTTCAAACTGTTTTGCACTCTCCTCGATTTCACTTAGCTCACAAAATTTTACCCAGTACGCCTTCTCAAGATTCCATTGTGGCGATCTTTGTAAAGGTGGACCATTGTTGGTGTTTACGATGATTGGTGTACGATCATTAGTATGCCAATCATCTAATGTCCTCCAATTGAAATCAAGAAGGTAGTTAGAACATGCAATTGAAAGGTCAATGCACAACAAAGTACTTGTCTGAACATGGAAGTGTGTGGGCTTTCCTGTATTAAAGAGCCCGACATCCTCGTTTTCCACAACTGATGATAATAATATTGCCACTGGTGTTTGCTGAAACATCACCCCACAAAATATGTCTACCATTCAAATCTCCAAGTAAAAGAAAAGGTTTAGGGACTGTTGAATCACCTCTACTAAATCATCATACGATATGTTATCATTTGGAGGCAAGTATAGAGAGTAAATTGTATATTTTCTCCCTATATCAATCTGTACAACCACTGCCAGCAGAGGTGTACGAATAGACAGTGATATTTGGGGAAAATTTCGACGCACATATACGAGACTTCCGCCACGGCTCCCTACTCGGTGATCATATGGTGTCTTATAGCTCGTATATTTGCGAGGACAAGGGCATTAGCATCAAGTTTGCTCTCCTGTAAACATACAATTATGGGGGAATGCTCATGAATTAAGAGCTTAAGTTCTTCATATTTGGCCCTTAAACCCTGACAATTCCATTACAAAATGGAGGAAAAAACTACGGTTAATTTTTTGGAGGAACTTTTGAATGAAGTCTTCCCATTAGCAATTTTTGATCTAACACTTTCCCGATGGTTTTACAAAAGAGGGTCTTGATAAATTGGGTTTTGTTTTTGTGATTTTCTTTTTGTCCTTTTGATTTAATTGTTGAGAGGAATGGTGGACCTCGACTTGAATTTCTGATTCATTTAAATTGTCTTCTGGTTGATCCATAACATCAAAACAAAATATCATATTCATTTGATGTCATAACTAATATTTCTTATGGAAGGGGGCGAGAGAGATGGAGGTATCTTTCTTTTACGATTAATAGGTGGTGAGCTACCAGTTTTTTGTACCTTTCCCCTACAGGTGCACCTGGTAACTTGGTCTCAAGTGGAATCTCCATCAAATCAGGCAAGGACATGACCTGGGAGAAGTTAGGACTATCCTTTGTAACAGGGGATAAAGGTTGGATAGTAGTGGGCAATGTCATTTTGTTGATACACAATGGTAATCTTTAGGAGGAGATATTCTTGCCTTATTCTACAGCACTTTATCAGTAGATGGTGAATTTCTTTTTCGAGAACTACCTACAGTACTAGGTTATGACTCCCAAGGAACTACTTCTCCTGTTTTTAATGTCTTTGCATAGGTAGTCGGTTTATTTAATAATCTCTTGGCATGCCCTATGCTTACATGTTCAATAATTGATTTATTAAGGACAACTTCTCCTTACTTATATAACTGATAGCTCCTATCATTAGATTTATGATTAAAGTTGCAGTTCAAACACCTTGCCTCAAGTGTACAATTCTCTATGGTAAAGATTGGAGCAAGTATTAGAAATTTTATCATTCTTACAAACTTTGGAAGGATGCCCAAATTTAAAGCAACTAAAACATTGCAGAGGCTTCTGCTTAAAAGGTTGAACTTTAATCCCTTCATTTTCTATGCCAATGTGGAAAGGTACATCAGCATCCTGGAAAATAAGGATAATCATTGATGTTACAGGTACTTTATGTACTGTCCACACTGATAATGGAAAAATAGCCAATACCTCCTCTTCCGTAAATTCATATAGACATCTATTGAAAACCACTCCCCTTCCATAGCTGAAGTTAAGATGGGGTTTAATGTCCAATTTTATATCATCATTGTCTGTCTTTAAATTGGACAATATAACAGACTGTGCGTATGACTTGGCATTTATCAAGTAACTTTTCTTACCAAATCGAGATATGTCTCCAGGTGTGACCGTTCCTACCTTCCTCTGAAGAAATTTGCAGATCTTAAAATAATTTTCTATACCTCCTGTAGATTGAGCAACAAGCCACAATGGTGGTTTTGGCTTTCTTTTAGATGGCATAACCATTTCTGCATCTTTATCAATCCAGTCTGCTGGTCTGTAAACATCCAGATCTTTAGGTACCCAAATCACACAGAGCACCGTTTGTATTCATATCACCTACTTTAATATTCATAATGTTACGGCTTGCACTGAATGCTTCCTCATGACAGTTGAATGATAACCAAGAATCCCACTTGTCATCTTGAAGTTTCATTTGAATTTATTTTATTAATCCGTAGCACTCAAATATTTTATGTAGCACATTATAATTAACTTCTAATGGGGTTTGGGTAACATGCAGGTCTTTCAATTTTCCTGTGTTGCCCAAATTACCCTTCTTTCGAAAGTTCAAAAAATGGTACTTTTTAGTTCCCAAGTCGTCAACGGAATTTTCTTTGAATAAATTGCTAGTGGTCGTCAAAAGTGCCGAGGGCGAGTCAGCATATCCAGGGGAGGGAGGTGATTGTCGGCAGAATCCATAAGAATAAATAAAAGGGAAAATTTTGATTTGAAATCGTTTGATTCACCTGCTCGAGAATATTCAAGCATCACATGTTGGAAAGGAAATTTGCACTCTTCACTATCGGCATAAGGTGTAGTATGCTTCTCAGATGGTCCACTCCATATCCTACCCAAAGGATAGCACCAAAACAGATATAGAGGCACAGGTGTAAGCTGAACCCGCCTGTTAGGACCTAGACCAATGGGCTTCCGGCCAAAAGCTAAGAGTCTTACACCAAGCATTGGATCCCCCAGGATTCCAAAGACCCAACACTTGAGAATAGTTCAGCCAAAAAGGTCCAAACTATCTTCGGGATGGCTGAGATCATCCAGTATTCTCACATATAGCTTTGAATGCAAATATATACCTCCCAACCGTGACCCCTCCTCCATTCATCGAAGCAGGCAGCAATAACAAATGTAGAAACATCTACGCCAGAGGCTATAATGGATAATTTTCATAGAGTTGGGACAACCATATGAAAGAAAGTTAATAAAATTAGGAGATGTCAAAGTAATATTACGAGGAAGAAAAAGATGAGAGAGAAATTTAAGATTCAAACTGGGGGAGCAATTTCCCCAAGTTCTAGAGCCCTCTTGCCCGTTATCAAATTTCAGCACGGGAATATGCCATGCTGAAGCTCAATGACCTCATCAAGGCATTCTCTCATTAAGAGGGGTGTTTGTGATCCACTATGGCTGGAAGTGACATTGTGTGGAGAGGTACCCCTTCCATGACACCAACAACACATGTTCCACTCTGCCTGGTAGACTGCTGCTGAGGATTTCCACAAATATAGACAACTTCTTCGCAACTTGTGAAAATCCTTTTTAAGTGAAGGGGTGCTGGGTAGTCTCCAGGTGTGCAGTTAGGGGAGCTACGGCTATGTGGTGATGTGTGGTTGTCCGAGTAGATCGTGTCGTGGAGGGAGTTCTCTTGGAGGCTTCATTAGGAGCTGCAGATGGTCTGGAAACCATTCTGCATGATGCCATAGCAGAGCTATGAGAGTCGCTGAGAGGTTGATCGATGTTATGGCCTTGGTGAGTTCTCTTCTCATCAGACAAAACAGGGGTAATGCGTAAACGTCGATGTTGTCCCACTGTTGTTGGAATGCATCTTGCTAGAGAGCTTTGAGGTCTGGGACTGGGGAGTAGTGGGAGCCCGACGTTCAGGGCTGTCACGAACAGATCCACGGTTGGAGAACCCCACTGTGTCAGGACTTTGTAGGCTATTAGATGATCCAAAGACCATTCGGTACCCCTTATCTGAGATACTCTGCTCAGATTGTCAGCCAGCACATTCCTCTTTCCTGGAATGATGCAGGCTGATAGCGGTACCAAGCGGACTTCAGCCTATCTCAGTATTTCTTCTGCTACATGGGATAGGGACTGAGAACAAGTACCTCTTTATTTATTAATGTGACCCACTACTGTTGTGTTGTCGCTCACCACACCACTGAGTGGCTCACCAGGAACTGATGGGACTGTTGCAGGGCCAGAAAGATGAACTTCACAAGAGGTTTATGTGAAGGCACTTTTCGGACTCTGTCCAGAGGCCTGAGGTCAAGTGTTGCAGCACCTTGGTCCCCCACCGTTCTTTTGATGGGCTGAAAACCAGCATCAATTCTGGGGGGAGGACAAGAAGAACTACATCCCTTCGCAGATCCTCGTCTACCGCCCACCACTTGAAGTTCGTCCGTTCCTCTGGTTCCATGAGGATCAGAATGTCCGGGGAATCGAAGACCTGACTCGAACTGGACTCGAGCCTGGAGAGATAGAATCCTGAGGCAGCCGTTGGGAACTAGACAGGCCAGGGATGATAAGCGTCTGAGGAGACATAGCCACTTCTGGGCTGGGAGTTCTTCTCGGCTTGAGTAAAAGGTCTTGGGAAGATTTTGTGGAGATTGGTGTCTAAGTTCCTTCCTAGGTATACCAATCTGTGAGTGGGAAGCAGGAAACACTTTTTGAGGTTTACCATGATCCCCAGATCTTGGCAAAGCCTCAGAAGTTTGTCCTGGTCTAAAGAAGGGTTGCCACCGAGTCTGCTAGGATCAGCCAGTCATCCAGATAAGAGGAGTTGGATGCCGATCCTGTTAGCCCAGGATGATACAAGGGTGAACACTCTGGTGAAGACTTGGGGTGCTGTGGAAAGGACCGAAGCACAGTACCCTGAACTGGTATTTTCTGTTGTCTAGACTGAATCTCAGATACTTTCTCTAAGATGAATGGTTTGTGAACTGGAAGTATACGTCCTTCAGATCCAGCGTGCACATGAAGACCTGTGGTCTTACTGTTTGTCTAACCTTCTCCAACATGGTGTGGAATTCGCAGCTCCTTTGCGGATCCCTTCGATCCCCCCCGTGGAGGGATAGGTGAGTGAACAGGATGCGAGACTCTGCGCAAGGACTCTTCCCTGGGAGAGAACTCGACCTCAACTGATGAAGTAGATAAGGCAACGCTTGACCTTACCTTGAACGCCCTGACAGGGGTGATGCTGTTCCTGGTGAACATTGACAATGGTAAAGGGCTGGTTATTGTGGCCGTTGTGCAGTCGGAGAGTGCTCGCGAGTAGTAACCTGTTGACAAGCTGCTGATGGGGACTGATAATCGTTTAGTGGCATAATAGCGAATGGCGAGCAGTAAGCGAGTTGGCGATTGAAGAGCCAAAGGTGAATGGCGAACCGCTGGATAAGTTCATGAGGGGCTAACTATTGTCAAATGGCGAACAGCCATATGCTGCCAGGTCATCAAAGGATGAGCGGCAGGGTGATTGGAACTAGTTGGAGAGTCAAAAACCAGAATTCGTTGGTCAGGTGGCAAGGAGAGTTGGTCTGACAAGGGCCATGAGGTTGGCGAACGACAAGACCGAGGAGAGAGTGAGGTCACAGGCGAAAAGTGTTCAGCGAGATACCTTTTGGCGATCTGAAATTGGTGAGCTGGAGATCGAAGATTGGCGAAAGCACGAGCAGACAATCAGCGATTGGCAGGGTAATCAGCAGCGATCTGCGATTGCTGGCAACCGTTGAGTGGGCAACAGTTGAGCTGGCAAGGTGGGCTGGCAACTGTTGAGTGGGCAACTGTTGAGCTGGCAACAGTTGAGTGGGCAATCATTGAGCTGGCAAGGTAGGCTAGCAACAGTTGAGCTGACAAGGTAGACTGGCGAACGGCGTGCTGACGATCTGACCGCCCCAAAAAAGGGGAGCTGGCGGATGATCAGATAAGCTGAGGAACAGCAGTATGGTACGACGATTGACTAGTTGGTGATCGGCGAGCCAGAGATTGGTGATCAGCGCTTGGAGCTATGAGAGGACGCTCAGAGTGCTAGCGATCAATAAACGGATGGTTAGAATAAGGTTCAATGATCAGGGAGTTGAGCTAACTATCGGTGAAGGACAAGCTAGTGATCGGGGCACTTGCAATAGCTAACTATCGGGGATCGGCAAGCTGGCAATCAGCAAGCTGACGATTGGCTATCAGTGAGCTAGGGATCAGCGATCGGCAAGACTGGAAGTCGACGGTCAGAGAAAGACGAGCTAACGATCAGCAGGCTGACGATTGGCTATCAGTAAAAGACGAGCTAGGAATCGGTGACCTGTGCGCTAGCAATCGGTGGTCAGTGAGCTGGAAATTGGCAATTTACAAGTTGGCAATCGGCAAGACTGGAGGTAAACAATCCGAGAAAGATGAGCTAGCAATCTAGCGATCAGCAAGCTGACAATTAGCCTTCAGTGAAAGACGAGCTAGCGATCATCGAGATGGCAAACGGCGATTGGCGAGCTAACGATGGGCAAGACTGGAGGCCAACAATCGGAGAAAGACAAGCTGCAGTAGGTCGAATAGTTGGTCGGTGAACAGCCGAATGATGATCTAGAGACAGGGTGTGCCCTTTGGAAGGGCAAGCATCCTAAGGAGAGGCTCGTGAACGAGACCTCAACAGTGCGTCATGAACCGAGGTTTAATGAAAAGCAGGCAAGCGGTGAGCAATAGACCAGAACAGCTGGTCGGCAAACAGCCGAACAATGATCTGGAGCTAGGACATGCCCTTTGGAAGGGCAAGCATCCCCGGGAGAGGCTCACGAACCTCGACGGTGCGTCACGAACTGGGGTTCGTTGACGAGCGGGTGAGTCCGAAAAGCTAGGCGAAGGTCGGGAACCAGTAGAATCAGGACGAGAATCCTCCTCCAAAGGAGAGCGGCAATGACGAGGCTAAAGAGCTGTCTTTTCACCAAAGGCGAAGGAGCACCTCTAAGGCAAAGAATGGTGGGGTCAAAGACCACGTTGACACACCCCAAAAGGGGCAGGAGGATCAGCAAGCTGATCAGCAGCAGTAGGCCTCCAAAGAGGAGCGTCTATGAGTGGCCTCTCTTGCAAACAAGAGGTGAATACTTGCAGGAGACTTGCCTCTGACTTTCCTCAGTCCCCGACAGGAGAGTCACCTTAGCAAGGGAGGGGATCGTAGTCTTAAGCAAAGAAACCGCAACAGCAATTGGTGGCGATGTGATCAGATGATGATAATAACGGGAAGTTTTCCCTTAAAAGGGAGGATAACCCAACACCTGGGGAGAATAACTCTCCTTCGGAAGGGAAAGTAGTCTAACCCTTGGAGGCGGACCTCCAGGCAGCGCTCTTTGCTTCCCATCAAAAAGCCTGGTTCAATTTGAAAATCTGCGTCAAGCGCTGCATGAGAAGAAATAGCCGGAACTAGTTCCTCGACAACAGTGTGCTGATCAGGAGCTGCCACAAGCGCAGAAGGACAGGAAAGTGATTGCACAGTAACAGCAGATTCCCAAGGCACGTACAGCATTGCTCTTCTACGTCGATAATCTTAGTCCAACGAAGAACAGCATAGCCGAGGAAAAATAAAATAAATTGTAACAAAAACTAGACCCGGGAGGAGAACCTAGTCCGCGGAAGGGAAAGGTGTCCACCAAAGAAAACAAACATAAAATAAGGACTGCGCACTCCCCTCTCTGGCCGATATCGAAGGGAGGGGAGCGGCAGCGTAAAAACTGTAGCAAAACAAGAAATACAATTAATAAAACAAGAAATACAATTAATCTAATTCAGCTAAGAATATTCACTACTCAGGAGAACCACTCGACCCTCAAGTGGAAGGGGTTCTGGCGGATGAAGCTGGATAGCTGAATTAAAAATTATAATTTCACTTAATTAATGAAGAAACCATTTGGAAGTGCAAACTAACCGGCAAACGGGAAAGGTGTTCCCCGCAGATACTATACTGCTGGCCGCCCAAGAAAAGTGAGCGGCAATGACCTTGAGAAAGAGTAAGACTAGAGTCAAGCTCTTGAGAAGACAGCACTCCCTTCCCCAAGCAGATTCCCTGTAAAGGGGACAGCGACAGCTTAACAGAGGAGTATCCAAACGATGACGATTCCCCTGCGATGGCGGAAGAGTCACACGGAAGGCTATCCGCCAAAGGGATGACCGATATCCAAGGGGGGAAAGGGCGGGAGGGAAGGTTCTCGGCCCTTGAGAACCTGCCGTACTGCGCTATCAACCAAATAGTAACATAAACTGTAAGGAAAGCTACAGTATATATATAAAAACAATAAAAATCTTTTCTTATATGTAGAAGACTAAAACGTAAGTTAAAAAGACAAAGATTAATGGCAATCCAAAATAGGCGAGGAGGATAAGCGGCAACAAACACTTGCCCTACGAGCCCAAAGTAAAGTGAGGCACAGTCATAGGTGTGTGAGTGAAGGATGTAGCTAGCTAACCGCCCTACCCTTGCTAACTAGCAGGATGGGTACGTAACCCTCGCTAAATCTTAATGACTCGTCCTTTAAGCTTCGCCGAATACCCTTATAAATAGCGTACCTGTAGGTTTGTATTCCAGTTACGAAACAATGAAATTTATTAGATCACAAGTTCTTGTTAAACTTAATAGGATGAGATTAAGCAGCTGATGACCAGACAGGAGTACAGTAATTGAAACAAGGCAAAATGTAATAATTAAAACACTTCTTCAGAATAGATTGATCACTGAATTTCTTAAAAACACTGACTCAATGAGTAAAGTGTTTAACAAAAGTAAATTTGCTAAAAAGAACCACACCTAAATTTTCAAGTCATATAGAGTTAAAAAACATTAACAATGCACAGATTTGGAAGTTAGGGAGCCACTGTATTCAACTTATTTACAATCATACTTTGAGTTTTGTTAGGCGTCAAATTCATGCCATATAATTTGCACAAGCACTAATTTTAGCTAGATGTCTGTTACAGGTTCTATTAAAAGTTCTTGGACCCTTTTCCTCTCCTCTCTCAGCTAAGAAATATCAAACAAAAACTGGTGCAGCTCCTCTCTCGGAAGCATGTGGTACATGGGCTACCCTCTCAGTAGTTCTACAAATATTAGGCAAGGTAGTATTAGTCTGTGCAGACCAAGATAAAATATCAGGTTTATTATTAGTTTGTTTAAAGGATGGGTTAGGCTTTAAAAGTCTGAGCTCGTGAGTTAAGGACTATTTGCTGATTATCCGAAATTGAAGGATGCATGTCTCTCAAAGGGGCATCAGCACAGCCTCGTGTCTGGTTAACTGCACGATCAAGATGTGTATCCCATGGATAAGATAAAATGGCGGCATAATCAAGAGGCATGGTAAAACGCTAGGATGGCAGCGAGTTCTGTGATGCCAGCACGCACAGCCATGGTGGAAAGTTCTCTGATACAAGCGCGTACAGGCATGGCTGTGTTTTCTGGAACATCTGAGCGTATACACATAGGTATACCGATACATGTGGTCAAATAACAGGGAATTGATGCGCTAGTCGATAATGTGATAACTCTGGCCTTACAAACCGGATGTTTAGAAAAGAACGACACATTCATACTTTGAAGAATCAGTCATACCAGCAAAGTACCTGTCATGAACACCATTGAGGATGTCCAAAAAAACCTTCGAATGAGACAATGGGGAATTCGTGGGCAAACCCGGAGAATTCTTCTGGGGGGGAAATAGTGATGCCATGGCCCTCTGGGTGTAGGAAGAGTTAAGAAACTTCCAAAAAGAGCTGCCTCCATACACAGGGATAAGGCAGGCTCATTCCGCAGACGAGATGCTCTCGGATGAGAATGGAGGAAACTTTTAGCACTTTGACCGAAGTCGTCCAAAAATGAGCAAAATAAGCGGAACCAAGAGATCAGTCTCCGGTAGCAACTCATGACCGCTATGCCCCAGGGACAATAAAACATTGACTAAAGTATCACTCATCTGAAATGCACGTAAATCATTACCAGAGTCACAGGGGGATCCAGTAAAAGAGGATCAGGGTGGTAGATATCATGTGTCATAAGAAGGAGCTTAAACTTCTCCAGGGAAGATGATGAGGAAGGAGATCTATCCCTCTTAGCCCGCTTCTTGTGACATGCCCGATATTTTTTCTCACTGGAAGGGTGGCCACATCCTGCAATACTCACAAGGGGATTCATATGGGCACCGCTTACCATGACAGTTTCAGCAAAGGGGATGCGGATCAACTTCAGCTTGTCTCATGACAGTTCCCCATGGGCAGCCTTTAAAGGCTGGGCAAATCTGCAGGGTACTAGCAGATCTACTCATAATACCCAACCCACTGAAAAATAAAGTAGATGATCGTAGTGAAGGAAGATCAGTCTCTGATAACGATCACGAATACAGTGACCTACGCTTCATAGTATCTCGCGATTGCTCTCCAGCTTTGGTTTCCAAGTAACTTACTATATATAGTGTTACCAGTTAGGCACCTTTCTTTTTTCCGATTGTAGTAAATCAATTCAGGAGTAAATCCATATAAATCATTATTATTACTAGCCAAGCTACAACCCTAGTTGGAGAAGCAAGATGCTATAAGCCCAAGGGCTCCAATAGGGAAAAATAGCCCAGTGAGGAAAGGATATAAGGAAATAAATAAATGATGAGAATAAATTAACAATAAATCATTCTAAAAATAGTAACAATGTTAAAACAGTCATGTCCTATATAAACTATTAAAGACGTCAAAAACAGATATGTCATATATAAACTATAAAAAGACTCATGTCATCCCTGGTCAACATAAAAACATTTGCTCCAACTTTGAACTTTTGAAGTTCTACTGATTCAACTACCCGATGAGGAAGATCATTCCACAACTTGGTATCAGCTGGAATAAAACTTCTAGAATACCAAGTAGTATTGAGCTTCATGATGGAGAAGGTCTGGCTATTAGAATTAACTGCCTGCCTAGTATTATGAACAGGATAGAATTGTCCAGGGAGATCTGAATGTAAAGGATGGTCAGTTATGAAAAATCTTATGCAACATGCATAATGAACTAATTGAACGACGGTACCAAAGATTAATATCTAGATCAGGAAAAAGAAATTTAGACCGTAAGTTTCTGTCCAACAAATTACGATGAAAATCAGCAGCTGAACACCACACAGGAGAACAATACTCAAAATAAGGTAGAATGAAAAAATTAAAACACTTCAGAATAGATTGATCACCGAAAATCTTGTAAGACTTTCTCAATAAGCCAATTTTTTTACAGACTTAAAATTTTAAAAGTTACACAAATTAAAAGAAACATTATCAATACAGAGATCAGGATGTTGAGGAGCTACTGTCCTTGACCTACTTACAATCATACTTTTAGTTTTGTTAGGATTCAACTTCATACCCCATAATTTTGTACCTTGCACTAATTTTAGCTAAATCTCTATTAAGGGATTCACCAACCCCAGAACTACATTCAGCATCTGCATAGGAACAAATCATTTTTAAATATGTAACTTCCCTGGTAGTTACATATATATAGCTTAAATCCCGCGTTTCGACGCGGCACGACAGAAATTCAAATTCATGGCGATCGCCACCATGACAGTAGGTGGTCATACATGAGCGCCATCACTCTAAGTTATCAGAACCATTCCCAATATCTTCATAAATTCTCTGTCGTTGATCGAGTCAACACCTCAGGAATTCGTTTCGTGGATATATTACTGTATTCTACAATTTGGTGAAGTACCTTTTGTCTGATTATTATTAATAGCTTTCGCTGCCTTTCAACCATCGAAGATATTGTTTAGGATAGTTTTTCGCTGGTCAAACTTGGACAGTTTAATTGAACTTGATTTTCAAGCAAATATGTCCAGACCAAGTAATGGCTCTTCTGTTGTTAAACTTTGGGTGTTGGGCTAGACCAGCTTTCGAGCTGCTCTTAATTCCCGCACTGTAATTAGCAGGGAGCATGTATGCATTTGTTTTCGTTCCTTGTTCGTACATTGAGGGATCAAAAATTTTTTCCCCCTACTTTATTAACGAACAACTCTTTAAAGTTATGATGGAAGGAAGACATTTTTCTACATTAAACATTGTGATGTCACTATTTTGTAACGTAACTCTTAGCAGAGCGGAATGTGATTACCTTGAAGGAATTCAGTCCGCCATCGTGATGACGTCACAATCCTGTGACGTAATCTGCTTAGTATGACTTGCATTTTGTGAATTATAACATATTTTCAAGAGTGAAACACTTAGTTTTTAATTTTGACTAACTTGTGGTAGGTGAGTATATATCAAATTAATTTTGGAGAACATTCACTGAAATAATTTGCTGAAGGTACAATATAAACATGAACGAAATTTTCCTACCTAATTCTGCCACATGAAGTCGAGCACCATCAACAGGTGTACCACTTCTGGATCTTGACCTTGTTCTGCGCCTTGATCGGGATCTGGATCTCCTTCTAGACCTAAATATTTCAAATAAAATTGTTAATATAAAATAAAAACTCAAAAGTTCCTTAGTTTAATGTCTATGGTTTCCCATGTTAAATCTATAGCAATAAAAAAGTAGTCAGACCTTACCATTTGCAGGAGGTTAAGTACAAGACATCAGCTAATGCTGAAAACCACAAATAATTGCTGCCCATTTACTGACTCACAAGCCGCCTACTCCCTTATACATATAGAAAAAGCTTTTGTATCACAGCCTTGACAAAATTAAGTCTACATCACCATATACCACCAAATGTAGAGACAAAAAGGCATTATTACAGAATGGCTTGAAAATTCACTTACGTGCAGCAACAGTCTAATTACTGTCACCTGTCATATACCCGAATATGCATGGTAAATTTATTCTTAAATAACTCTAGATTTCCTTTCCTTTTCAGTTCAATTATACGAGTGAAAGCACCTTAAGTAAACAAACACAAAAGACCAAATAAAACAGAATACTCAGTTATATTACAGGGGAGAGGACAACAAGTTAAAACCAATAGTCGTATCCGAGAATTTTCAAGGTGTTTCATAATACTGTACTGTAATGGCTTTTTGTCTTTTGCCCAATTTGTATTTGCTGGTACAATACTATATATAGCTGTGGCAAGTATCCATACATAATGCTTCATGGAATTCACATCCCTTCTGGCAAATAATCCCATTAGCAAATATATAACCCTGGATGATAACATCTGACATCAAAGATTCAAGATTCTTTATCCAAAAATTTAATAAAAATAGCAACAACAACAACAGCAACAACAATAATAATAATAATAATAATAATAATAATAATAATAATAATAATGATAATAATAGTAAAAATTCCAAAATATTTTACTATCAATATTAATACTGAATCATTAATTTTTTTTCCTTTACAAAATAAACCTTTGCCATTTAAAAGTTTACTCTGATACAAGATGGAGACAGGTCATGAAAATTATTGAAGATCTGGCAATCTCCACCAATGTATATGGTGGACAGGATCTGATTTGCACTGGGAAAGCCAATCATACTCCAGCCGTTGTACTGTTACAACAAGTGTTGTTGCTTCTGGCCTTTGAATTTTTCTTCTGTGTGTTAACTGTTTTCTATTCATTTCAGTATTAATGCGAAGCAAGTTTGTGTGATGAAAACTTGTCCTGGTTTGGATGGTCGTCATTGTGGAACACACAAAAGTTGTTTAGAAGGCGATCCTCATCCTCTGTGTCCGATGTGTAGAGGACATCGTTGCAAATCTGAATGTTCTCTCCTTCAACGGCTTTGGCTTAGGAAGTGAAATCTAGAAGTGGTCTTTCTCCTTCAATGGCTTTGGCTTAGGAAGTGAACAAAACGTCAAAATTTCCCTTTCTGAATTATAAAATTCCCCTTCCTGCTCCTTCGTCCTCGAGTCTTTAACAGGACCAAGATGACAAAAAGTTTGCATCGATAAAAATATAACAAATTTGGAAGTAACTTGTATTTTTTCTAGCATACAAACCTGCGGCTATTTATAGGGGTATACTTTTGGCGTAGCTAAAAGACGAACCATGATCATTTTTAATGAGGGATAGCTACCCCGCTCACTCACACCTCTCGGCTGAGTAACCACTTTGCTTTATAGCAGGACTTTTTGGGAGGACAGGGTGGCAGGACAATTTGTATGAATAGCTTCAGGTTGGTATGCTAGGAAAAATACAATATTTCTTCCAAATTTGGTATTTGTTTCAGCACAAATACAAACGCTCCGCTATCTATAGGGGTGACTTGCTCTTAGGAGGGAGGAAGTCCTCATCAACTGGGCTTGGTCATGACCCGGAGTCCTCTCTATTTGGTCTGTGACCGATAGTATAAGGAACCCTACCCTCGCTAAAACCAAGTGTCGATATGAGGTAATGCACTGATAGCGGTCTCCAGAACCTTGTGAGTGAGTGAAACTAATAGTGTTGCTTGTCTTTAACAACTCAAGTACAAAACCTAGAGTTCTTAAAACTTACACAATACCCTCCCTCAACAAGGTATTGGGGATGTAACAAAGTATTATTCTATACTTAGGAGGCACAAGGGAAATAGTCTTATCCACAACGAGGTGAGGTCAGCGATGCTGAGGCTTACGGAGTAACCCAGGTAACCTCAACCCTCTGTTACTTGTCCATCAAGAAGTCTGAGGTGTTTAGACCATTTGTTGTGCAACCACCACAGGGCCAATAGAAAAGGTCTACATGTTCCTATGGGTTACACCTTTGCAGGGTGTGGGCAGTGAAGGTCGACTGATGCTTCCACACGCCAGCTTGCAGTACCTGCGCCACAGAGTAGTTTTCTTAAACGCCAGGGACGTACAGTAGGGTCCCGAATTATGCGAGAATTTGGTCGATAAAAGTTACCGCATAAATGGAAAATCGCATATTTCGAAACACACAACAGGAATAATTCGATTAAGGCCATGGCAAACAGAAACTTGCCTATTCAAACACGTTACCACCCATTTTCATTTCTTTCAATGTACTATACTGTATCTTTTTTTTTAAAATTTTCTTATAAATAGATAAAACATTTAAAATGTTTTAGTTTTAATAACTTATAAAAGGTTAAAATTACAACCAGGAAGGGCGTAAATACCATATACTGGCCCTTATAACACTACCTAAATTCAGTAGTAATTTTAATAAGTTTAAGTCATCTCTGTTGTATAAGACAATCATCATTGTATAGACTAGCTTTTGTTGTTGCATCAATGAAAATAAAAAATTAACAAAATAAAGGCAATTTTATATCATGCATACCCTAACCACGCTACAAACCACACCATCAAAATCAGAATACGTTGTTTTCTTAACGTACATTTCTGATCATAGCCCAGAAACGAACGACTTTACACATCTATGTTTAGGTTACTTTTTGCAAAAACATCTCTTACTAGGTATTGATTACATGGGGTTTTGTTACTGCCATTTTACTTAATTTTTCTTAAAACTTCAAAATGAAAGCAATTTATATGTTTTCCTAAACACGCCGCCTAAATCGAAAACCTTCCTTTTTTTACTGTACGGAGGATGACCACTTCTGACAATTGGCGCATGGAGACGCCTCCGTACAGGAGTCTCTTCTGCAAGAAAACAAAGCCGATGAGGATCTGTCTCCACCACCGACATAAATGTGCCTTGCTTTACAGGACACACTAGCATGTTAGCAACCTCTAGGTTAACTACTCGGCTGAAAAATGACAAATTCGGAGATAATTTGTATTTTTCCTAACCATACAAACCTTAGCTATTTACAGTGGGTTTACTTTCGGCGTAACTGAAATGACGAGCCATTAGATTTTAACGAGGGTTAAACTACCCCCCGCGATAGTTAGCACGGGGGTAGGGGAGGGGTAACTAGCTATCCCTCCCCCCCCCAACACAGCCGTGAGCTGCCTCACTTCACTAGGTAGAACTTGTCTTGGGGGACAGGGCTGGCGGGCAAATATGTGTAAATAGCTAAGATTTGTATGGTTAGGAAAAATACAAATTTTCTCCGAATTTGTCATTTGTTCCGTAACCGAAATACAAACCCCGCTATTTACATAGGGTGACTTACCCTTAGGCAGGGTGGAAAGTCCCCTGCGCCTCGCAAGTTTGAGCGGCCTACATAAGTTGTGTGGAGAGATGAAGTGTGACTCGTCCTAGGAAGTTGACCTGAAGTCCTTTATATGGAATTCTAGGCTAGGACGTCCCCATACCACCTCGTCCGGGTATGGGGGACGCGACAGTATTATACTTATTACTAGGAACACAAGGAAGCATGGTTTACCTGCAGAGGTTTGAGGTCAGCTATGCAGAGACCCAGGATGCTGCATTCCCCAAGAGAGGGGAGGATGAAGAAAGAAGTAAGGGCCAGACATACTCTTTCATTCACGCAGACTAAAACCGGGTAACAGTGCCCTCAACCTTCTGCTACTTGTCCATTAAGGAGCCTGAGGTTAGACCAGCTGTTGTGCAGCCACCACAGGGCCGATAGAAAAAGTATCGAGGCTCCTGTGGGTCACGTCCTGCAGGTAGTGGGCTGTGAAGGTCGTCTGACGCTTCAAGACTCCAGCTTGTAGCACCTGCGTCATAGAGAAGTTTCTCTTGAAGGCCAGGGATGTTGCGATGCCTCTGACATCATGTGCCCTAGGGCGACGTGACGGAGGAGGGTCTGGATTCAAGGCATGATGGATGGTCCGTCGAATCCAGGCTGATATGGTATTCTTGGTGACCCTCCTCTTCGTCCTTCCCGTGCTCACAAACAGGGCTTGCACGGGGGACGGACTGCAGCTGTTCTCTTCAGATAACGTCTCAGACTTCTTACTGGGCAGAGTAGCAGATGATCTGGGTCATCTGTTACGGAACGTAGACTCATAACCCTGAAGGAGTCGAACCGTGGGTCCGCACTCCAGGGTTCTGAGTCTTGGCAACAAATCAGGGACGAACCTGAACATTACCTCCCCCCATCCCCTTGAATGGGCGATGTCGTATGAGAGACCATGAAGTTCACTGACTCGCTTGGCCGAAGCCATAGCGAGCAGGAATACAGTCTTCCAAGTCAGGTGTTGGTCAGAAGCCTGGCATAATGGTTCGAAAGGGGCTCTCTTCAGAGCCCTGAGGACCCGAACCACGTTCCAAGGAGGCGGTCTCACTTCCGACTGAGGGCAGGTAAGCTCATAGCTTCGTATGAGTAAGGAAAGTTCCAGTGAGGAGGAAATGTCTATTCCTTTCAGCCTGAAGGCAAGGCTTAAGGCTGAGCGATAGCCTTTCACCGCCGAGACCGAAAGGCGCATTTCCTCCCGCAAATAAACGAGGAACTCCGCTATTGCTGGAATAGAGGCATCGAGGGGAGAGATACCTCTCCCACGACACCAACCACAGAAGACTCTCCACTTCGCCTGGTAGACCCCTGCAGATGACTTTCGCAGGTGTCGAGACATCCTTTCCCCAACTTGTTGCGAAAAGCCTCTCTCAGTGAGGAGACGCTGGATAGTCTCCAGACGTGAAGCCGAAGCGATGCTACGGCTTTGTGGAAGACGTTGCAATGTGGTTGTCTGAGTAGCTCGTGTCATGGGGGAAGCTCTCTCGGGGGTTCCGTCAGGAGCTGCAGAAGGTCCGGGAACCACTCTGCATGATGCCATAGCGGAGCTATTAAGGTCATCGACAGGTTGTGATAGTCTGGTCTTGTTGAGCACCCTTCTCATCAGACAGAACGGTGGGAAGGTGTACACGTCGATGTTGTCCCACCGTTGTTGGAAGGCATCTTGCCAGAGTGCCTTGGGGTCTGGGACTGGGGAGCAGTACAGCGGCAGCTTGAAATTCAAGGCTGTCGCGAACAGGTCCACTGTCGGGGAACCCCACAAAATCAGGACTTTGTTGGCTACCTGAGGATCCAAAGACCACAAGGTACTCACTATCTGCCAAGCTCTACTCAGATTGTCGGCGAGCACATTCCTTTTGCCAGGAATGAAGCGAGCTGATAGACGTATCGAGTGGACTTCGGTCCATCTCAGTATCTCTACTGCAAGATGGGATAGCTGTTGTGAAAAGGTACCTCCCCGCTTGTTGATATAAGCCACTACTGTGGTGTTGTCGCTCATCACCACCACAGAGTGGCCCGCCAGGGTCTGTTGGAACTGTTGAAGGGCCAGAAAAATGGCCTTCAGCTCTAGCAGGTTGATATGGAGGTACTTTTCTGATTCTGACCATAGGCCTGAGGCCCTCTGGTTCAGAACGTGGGCCCCCCCCACCCTTCTTTTGAAGCGTTCGAAAACAGCATCAAATCCGGGGGAAGGACGAGAAGATCCACTCCCTTTCGAAGGTTGTCGTCGGTCAGCCACCAGTGCTGGTCCGTCCGTTCCGCAGGTCCTATCGAGACCATAAAGTCCGGGGAATCGATGCCTTGATCCCACCGGGACTTGAGCCGCCACTGCAGGGATCTCATCCTGAGGCGGCCATTGGGAACCAGACGGGCCAAGGAGGCTAGGTGACCTAAGAGACGTAACCAAGATTGGGCTGGAAGGTCTTCTCGACTGAGGAAAGGCTTTGCAACCCTCCTCAGCCTTGCTATCCTGTCGTCTGATGGAAAGGCTCTGTGGAGATCGGTGTCTAATGTCATACCTAGATATACCAGTCGTGTTGGGAGCAGAGAGGACTTCTCGAGATTTACCATGATCCCTAGATCTTGGCAAATTCCCAGAAGCCTGTCTCGGTGTCGAAGAAGGGTCGACTCCGAGTCTGCCAGGATCAGCCAGTCGTCCAGATAACGGAGGAGACGGATGCCGTTCCTGTGTGCCCACGAAGATATCAGTGTGAACACTCTGGTGAACACCTGAGGTGCTGTGGAGAGACCGAAACACAGCACCTTGAACTGGTAGATCTTGTTGTCTAGGCTGAATCGTAGGTACATCCTGGAAGACGGATGGATTGGGATCTGGAAATACGCGTCCTTCAGATCCAGTGTGCACATGAAGTCTTGCGGTCTCACTGCAAGTCTGACCGTGTCTGCTGTCTCCATGCTGAACGAAGTTTGCTTGACAAACTTGTTCAGGGCTGAGAGGTCGATGACGGGTCTCCAGCCTCCAGACGCCTTCTTTACAAGAAAGAGTCGACTGAAGAAGCCTGGGGAGCCATCCACGACCTCCTGGAGAGCATCCATCTTGAGCATGGTCTCAACTTCTACCCGAAGGAATAGCCCCTTTGCCGATCCCGTGGCATAGGAGCTCAACAACACTGGATTCGCTGTCAGGGGAGGTTGAGATGATATGAACGGGACGCGATATCCTTGTCCGATCACAGA
The DNA here is from genome assembly GCF_036898095.1 of Palaemon carinicauda. NCBI lineage: Eukaryota > Metazoa > Arthropoda > Malacostraca > Decapoda > Palaemonidae > Palaemon > Palaemon carinicauda. The sequence goes on along the minus strand of NC_090732.1, from coordinate 40,151,327 downwards.
GACCGTCCAGGAATCGGCCCCGAGTTGCTGCCACCTGAGCACGCAACTTCGGAGGCATCTCCCCACAGGTGGACACGCAGGGGGATTGCCAATCCTAGCGCTTGCGGCCTCGGCCGCTCATTCTAGGATTTATGCCTCCCCCAGAGGACTTTCCACCCTTCTTGTCTTTGACAGGAAAGGGCTGCGGTTTAGACACCTTGGTCTTAGCTGCCGGAGCCTGCTTCGGTGTCCTGCGAGGCTGCTGCTGTTGTTGAGGAGCTGGAGGTTTGTAGGGCCGAGATGTAAGGGCCTTCTGGAGGAGCGAATCGTGACTCGTCTTCCTCCACCTCTCAGCTGTCTGTTCTACGTCCTTGGGCTCAAACAGGTTTCCTCCAAGGATGGAGGAATGTCTGAGCTTGCTGACATCCATAGCGGGGACCTTCGGGTGGTACCTCTCGGTCACCGCATCATGACGCTTGAGAATCGAGTTAGCACACAGGTTAGTGACCTGGTGAGCTAAAAACTCGATGGAGCGCGTGCCTGAGAGGAGCCTATTGCTTTCCTTGGACAAGTCCTCAGAGCGCAATAGGATGCCCAGAGACCCTAGCCAGACATCCAGCCACGAAGTGGCCTTAATGGCACACCGCGACCTTCTCTTAGCTCCGGATCTCCGATGCTGAGAATGTCACCTGCCGGGCGTTGAGTTTCTCTAAAGAGAGACCCCTGGTGAGCTCTTCCACGGAGTGGTGGAGGGGAAGAGCTAAATAAGACTCCTCCATGATCTCAAAGTACCTCCTCTGCTGAACGCGAGGAGGTGGGAGGAGCTTGTTCCCGGAAGAAGAACGGCTGGAGGAGGCGAGCTCGGAAAGCTGGCCCTCGACCTTGTCCCCGGCGCTCTTCACCCCCTGGGACCAGGGCAGGGCTGCACTGGTCTTAGGGGGCTTCTGAATGCCATAAACCTGGTCCAGGAACGTAACCTTGCCTTCGCGAGGGGCAGTCTCGGGGTCCTTGAAACTATTGAGTTGCCTCATTAGACCAACGACCTGCCAGAAGGCGTGCTCCGACTCGCGCTGCTCTCCTCCTTGTGGGCTGGCAGCTAAGTCTCCTGTCCCCATTGGCTCTTCATGGGGGCACACGCGGACGTTCTCCCGGGGAAAGGTTGGCTAAGGACGAAACCTCAACGATGATTTGGGTAACGTCTTTGAGTCCTTGGGCTCCCTCCTGGGAGGGATACAGGACTCCAGCAAAGAGGTCTGGAAGGTCGCTCCTACGCGAGACGTTTTTCTTCCTTGAGGTGGGGTTCCTCCCATTGGTGCCGTGGGAGTGTCTCACCTCACTGGATTCTCCCGAGGACGGGAAAGGTTCGTCCACAGGAGGAGAAAACGCCTGCGAGGGGGAAGGGGCCTTCCCGACGGACCTCTTGGGAGCCAGCTTAACCCTGGGAGAAGTCACCACGAAATCCACTCCTCTCCTTCTCTTCAGCGGGGGCGAGGGAGCCTTTGGTTTTAGTCCCAAATCAGCGAGGGCTGGCTTCATAGCCTGCACCACCGCTTTCATCAGGGAACCAAACCAAGCCTGGCGGCTGACTGACGCAGTGTCAGTGATTCCCGCTGGAGGGAAGGGGATACTACAGGGCCTACCTGAAAAGAAGAAAGGGAAGAAGAATGTTGTCTGGACCTCTCCGATGACTCTTCCTGCTCTTGGGAGCGTACTCGGCGCTTCCGCGATGGTGATCGCGAGGACAATCTGGAAGTACGCGGCCCCGGTACCTCGCAAGGCTGGGCGCGCTGCGAAACCCGGCGGGAATCGCGCTGGGGGTCGCGCGATGGCAGAATCGCTGGGTCGCGCGCGGAGATGCGGGCGCGCTGGCGAGGGGGCGCGTAGGCGTGCAGGTGAGGGTGTGCGTCAATGTGCAGGTGAGGGTGTGCGTCAATGTGCAGGTGAGGGTGTGCGTCAATGCACAGGTGAGCGCAAGTGCCTGGGTGATCGCTGGCGATCAGGAGAATGATGGCGCGTAGGCGAGCGATGGAGCCTAGGCGAGAGTAAGCGCGTTGGCGAGCAATGGCGCGTTGGTGATCGATGACGCGTGGGACGCGGGGGCGACCGACTGCGCACAGGTGAGTTGGAGCCCTGAGGCGATCAGACGCGTGGGCGCGTTGGTAAGTGTTCGCGAGCAGGCGAAGGATCGCGCGGGTGCGAAGGAGATCGCTGACGCGTAGGATGGCGCGCCGTGGCGCGGAGAGAAGAAGCCAACTGGGGCGCAGGGCCAGGGGGCGCTGATGTGCTCGAAGGTGAAGTCTCGTGGAAGGGCTCAGGAGTTGACTAGTGGGTGCGCGGGCGCGCATGCACTTTGGAAGTGCGCGCAGGAGAATGGTGCGCGGGCGCGCATGCACTTTGGAAGTGCGCGCAGGAGAATGGTGCGCAGGCGGCAGTCGACGCGCAGGGGAACGCTGGCGAGGCAACGGAACAATGTCCTTGCCTGCGCCCAGATCCGAAGATCGTGGGCGCGCGGGCGAACGTTGGCGTGCTGGGCGCGCAGTAGTGCGCTGGCGAGCAGGAGGTTGACGGCGCTCATGAGACTGTTGACGCGCAGGGCGCACAGCAGGGGCTGAAGGGCGTGTGCGCGCAGGCGAGCAGGAGAGCGCTGTAGATCAGGAGAGCGCTGACGAGCAGGAGAGCGCTGGCGAACAGGGGCGCGTTGGCGATCAGGAGAGAGTGACGACTCATCTGCCGTAGCACGCTTGCGAGCAGGAGGGCACTGGCAAGCAGGAGAGCGCTGGCGAGGAGAGTCAGAAGACTCTATAGCAGGAGAGCGCTGGCGAGCAGGCGGGCGCTGGCGAGCAGGCGGGCGCTGGCGATCAGGAGAGCGGTGGCGCTTGCGTGCTACTGAAGGGCGCACAGGTGAAACCTGGCACGGAAGGGACTTACCCATATTGTAGGATAAGCCCTTCTGCCCCGAAGGGACCGGTGCTTGCGTAGGCAAGGAAGATCTGGCAGGCGTAGGAGATTGTGAACGATCTGCGGAGAGGTCCAGTGGAGTTACTGCTACAGTCTGCTCCCGACGAGAAGAGTCCTTCGCAGGGGACGACAAGGATGATGACCCGAAGAGGAGGCGCCTCTTAACTCCCTTGTAAGTAGAAGGAAGGCCTCGGCGACGAAGAGGAGGGCGAGCCTTACGGCGAAGACGACCTCGAGGCAGGGTATCACCGTCGTCGGTCCTCCGAAGAGGAGTCTCTGTTAGTGCACTCCCCCGAGGGGGAGCAACACTCGCAGGAGAGACCGTTGGACCCAGCTTCCCCCTCGAAGGATGTTCGGAGGGGGGAACCTGGGCCTTCAGCAACATCCGCAACAGTAGCAGCTGGGGTTTGACCCGACCCGTCGGACGCCTCTGCCACAATAATGTCGACAATAGCCAGAGGGTCTACGTCTGGTATTACCAGCGACTGTTGGACAGCTGCCCCCAACTGGATCAGATCAAACAGGGCTTCCTTGGAGGGTGAGCCCTTAAGCCCCAAGGAAGCCCAAAGCTGGAAAAGATCATTGTTAGACACAGTCTGGTCGTAATCAACAAAATCAATAATATCCTCCCCCGGAGTAGGAGGGGGAGCTGCCTCGCTATGGGAGGCAACGCCCTCTCCCGCACCCCGAGTTCGGCGGCCTCTCACGAGAGACCGAAAGAGTGGGAGCTTCGGAGGAGGTTCGGGCAACGGAAGAAGAGTCCTTGGAGCCTTCCTTCCCCAGGGCAGTCCCTGAGGGAGAACGGTCTCGCTAAGAACTCTTCTTACGCCGCCGGGCAAACCTCTCCCACTGGGAGGTAGGCCACTCCCGACATTCCATACAAACATTATCGCTTTCACACCGGTGACCTCGACACTGCGGGCAAAGGGTGTGAGGGTCTGTCTCGACCGCCGATATGAATGTTCCACAGGGGCGGTCGGGAAGTCCAGGGCATTTCCGCATGATGGGAAGAAAAGGTAGAGGCCAATTTCAAACACACACACTGAAAGATAAAAAAAAAACAGATTAAGGCTGTTAAATATGCGAGGACGGGAAAGAAACGTCTATACATCGTCCGAGCCAAAAGTGAAGTGAGGTAGCTTACCGGTGTGTGGGGGGGGAGGGATAGCTAGCTACCCCTCCCAGTTAGCGTGGGGGTAGTTTAACCCTCGTTAAAATCTAATGGCTCGTCATTTCAGCTACGCCGAAAGTAAACCCTATGTAAATAGCGTGGTTTGTATTTCGGTTACGGAACAAAGTGAAAAAAAAAAAATAATGAAGTCTTCATTAGGAAAGTCAGTTTCAGGAGCATGGAAGAGAATGTTTGCTCTCAACAGCTAAAATCAAAGTAGGGTTGATGTGACTTGAGTGTGGGGGTAATGTTTCCCAGCTACCACTGGTAACAACTGGACTGGTTATTGACACCTTGTTAAAAGTTTTTAGAACAATGTTCCGGCTTATGCAAATTTCTATCTCATTTGTAAAGAAATTAGCTTATATTTGCATCAGAACAAATAATGATATGACAATGGCCTGTAGTTTTACTTCGCTAATGTTCATTTCAACAATTATAGCATTTGAAAGTATATGAAAGAATGAGACAAGTTTGTTTTTCAGTTTAAATTTCAATATGACAAATTCGGTGATAATTTGTATTTTTCCTAACCATACAAACCTTGGCTATTTCCATTGGGTTTACTTTCGGCGTAGCTGAAATTGACGAGCCAATAGATTTTAATGAGGGTTAACTACCCCCGCACTAGTTAGCGGGGATAGGGGAAGGGATAGCTTGCTACCCCCCCCCCCACACACACACACCGGTGATTTGCTTCACTTCACTTAGAGGTAGGACTTGACTTGGGGGACAGGGCTGGCGGGCAAATATGTGTAAATAGCTAAGGTTTGTATGGTTATGAAAAATACAAATTATCTCCGAATTTGTCATTTGTTCCGAAACCGAAATACAAACCACGCTATTTACATTGGGTGACTTACCCCTTAGGAAGGGTGGAAAGCCCCCAGCCTTACTGGCTTTGGCTTTTACCCGGGGACTCCGACTCCGAGTGAGTATCACTCGAGAGAGGAAGTCCCTGCACCTCACAAGTTCCTTGCTCCGCAAAGAACGAGTGGCCTACGTAAGTTGTGTGTGGAGGAAAGGGCGTGACTCGTCCTAGGAAGTTGACCTTGAGTCCTTTAGATAGGAATCTAGGTTAGGATGTTCCCAATACCACCTTGTCAGGGTATGGGGGACGCGACAGTATCAAACTTAATACTAGGAACACAAAGGATCATGGTTTACCTGCAGAGGTTGAGGACAGCTATGCGGAGACCAGGATGCTGCTTTCCCCAAGAGAGGGGAGGATGAAGAAAGAAGTAAGGGCCAGACATACTCTTTCATTCACGCAGACTAAAACCGGGTAACAACGCCCTCAACCTACTGCTACTTGTCCATTAAGGAGCCTGAGGTTAGACCAGCTGATGTGCAGCCACCACGGGGCCGATAGAAAAAGTATCGAGGCTCCTGTGGGTCACGTCCTGCAGGTAGTGGGCTGTGAAGGTCGTTTGATGCTTCCAGACCCCAGCTTGAAGCACCTGCGTCACAGAGAAGTTTCTCTTGAAGGCCAGGGAGGTAGCGATGCCCCTGACGTCGTGTGCCCTAGGGCGACGTGACGGAGGAGGGTCCGGATTCAAGGCGTGGTGAATGACCCTTCGAATACAAGCCGAGATGGTATTCTTGGTGACCCTCCTCTTTGTCCTGCTTGTGCTAACAAACAGTCGCTTGTTACAGAACGGAGACTCGTGACCCTGAAAGAGTTGAACCGTGGGTCCAGCACTCCAGGGTTCCGAGTCTTGGCAACAAACTCAGGGACGAACCTGAACGGTACCTCCCCCCATCCCCTTGAAAGGGCGATGTCGTACGAGAGACCATGAAGTTCACTAACTCGTTTGGCAGAGGCCAACGCGAGCAGGAAAGCCGTCTTCCAAGTCAGGTGGCGATCAGAGGCCTGGCGTAATGGTTCGAAGGGAGGTCTCTTAAGACCCCTGAGAACCCGAACCACGTTCCAAAGAGGTCTCACTTCCGACTGAGGGCAGGTAAGCTCATAGCTACGTATGAGTAGAGAGAGTTCCAGCGAGGAAGAAATGTCCACTCCTTTCAGCCTAAAAGCCAGGCTTAAGGCTGAGCGATAGCCTTTCACCGCTGAGACCGAAAGGCGCATTTCCTCCCGCAAATAAACGAGAAACTCCGCTATTGCTGGAATAGTGGCATCGAGCGGAGAGATGCTCCTCCCACGACACAAACCACAGAAAACTCTCCACTTCGCCTGGTAGACTCCCGCAGAGAACTTTCGCAGGTGCCGAGACATTCTCTCCGCAACCTATTGCGAAAAGCCTCTCTCCGTGAGGAGACGCTGGATAGTCTCCAGGCATGAAGCTGAAGCGAGGCTACGGCCAAGTGGAAGATGTTGCAATGTGGCTGTCTGAGTAACTCGTGTCGTGGGGGAAGCTCTCGCGGGAGCTGCAGAAGGTCCAGGAACCATTCCGCGTGATGCCATAGCGGAGCTATCAGAGTCATTGACAGGTTGACCGATAGTCTGGTCCTGTTGAGCACCCTTCTCATCAGACAGAACGGTGGGAAGGCCTACACGTGGATGTTGTCCCACCGTTGTTGGAATGCATCTTGCCAGAGAGCCTTGGGGTCCCGGACTGGGGAGCAGTAGAGGGGCAGCTTGAAATGCAAAGCTGTCGCGAACAGATCCACAATCGGGGAACCCCACAAAGTCAGGACTTTGTTGGCTATCTGAGGATCTAGAGGCCATTCGGTACTCACTATCTGCTAACCCTGCTCAGACTGTCGGCGAGCACATTCCTCTTGCCAGGAATGAAGCGAGCTGATAAGTGTTATCGAGTGGACTTCGGTCCACCTCAGAATCTCTACTGCAAGATGGGATAGCTGATGTGAAAAAGTACCTCTCTGCTTGTTGATATAAGCCACTACCGTGGTGTTGTCGCTCATCACCACCACGGAGTGACCCGCCAGGGTCTGTTGGAACTGTTGAAGAGCCAGGAATACGGCCTTCATTTCTAGCAGGTTGATGTGCAGGTACTTTTCTGATTCTGACCATAGGCCTGAGGTCCTCTGGTTCAGAATGTGAGCCCCCACCCTTCTTTTGACGCGTGCGAAAACAGTGTCAATTCCGGGGGGAGGATGAGAAGATCCACTCCCTTTCGTAGGTTCTCGTCGACCAGCCACCACCGCAGGGCCGACTGTTCCGCAGGTCCTATCGGGACCAGAAAGTCCGGGGAATCGGATCCTTGATTCCATCGGGACTTTAACCGCCATTGCAGGGATCTCATCCTGAGACGGCCGTTTGGAACCAGACGAGCCAGGGAGGCTAGGTGACCTAAGAGACGCAACCACAATTGGGCTGGAAGCTCTTCCCGCCTGAGGAAGGGTTCCGCCACCCTCCTCAGGCTTTGTGGAGATTGGTGTCTAACAACATGCCTAGATAAACCAGTCATTGGGACGGCTGCAGAGAGGACTTCTCGAGATTTACCAAGATACCCAGATCTTGGCAAAGTCCCAGGAGGCTGTCTCGATGTCGAAGAAGGGTCGACTCCGAGTCTGCCAGGATCAGCCAGTCGTCCAGATATCGGAGGAGACGGATGCCGTTCCTGTGAGCCCAAGACGAAATCAGGGTAAACACTCTGGTGAACACCTGAGGTGCTGTGGAGACACCGAAGCACAGCACCTTGAACTGGTAGGTCTTGCTGTCTAGGCTGAATCTCAAGTACCTCATGGAAGACGGATGGATTGGGATCCGGATGTACGCGTCCTTCAGATCCAGTGTGCACATGAAGTCTTGTGGTCTCAACGCAAGTCTGACCGTGTCCGCTGTCTCCATGCTGAACGGAGTTTGCTTGACAAACTTGTTCAGAGCTGAGAGGTCGATGACGGGTCTCCAGCCTCCAGACGCCTTCTTTACAAGTAAGAGTCGACTGAAGAAGCCTGGGGAGCCGTCCACGACCTCCTGGAAAGCATCCTTCTTGAGCATGGTCTCGACTTCTGCCCAAAGGGCTAGCCCCTTTGCCGATCCCATGGCATAGGAGCTCAACGACACTGGATTCGCTGTCACGGGAGGTTGAGATGTCGTGAATGGGACGCAATAACCTTGGCCAATCACGGAGACCGTCCAAGAATCGGCCCCATGTTGCTGCCACCTGTGCATGCAACTTTGAAGGCATCCCCCCACAGGTGGACACGCGGGGGGACTGCCACTCCTAGCGTTTGCGGCCGCGGCCGCTCCCTCTAGGAGTCTTGCCTCCCCTGGAGGACTTACTGCCTCTTTTGTCCTAGGCAGGAAAGGGCTGGGGCTTAGACACCACTTTCTTAGCTGCCGGCGCCTGCTTCGGTGTCCAGCGAGGCTGCTGCTGATGTTGTTGCGGAGCTGGAGGCTTGTAGGGCCGAGATGCAAGGGCCCTTTGGAGGAGGGAGTCCTGACTAGACTTCCTCCACCTCTCAGGTGTACGTTCCATATCTTGGGGCTCAAACAAACTTCCCCCAAGTGTCTGAGCCTGCAGACGTCCACGGCGGGGACCTTCGGGTGGATCTTCTTGGTCACCGCATCATGACGCTTCAGCACTGAGTTGGCCCACAGGTTGGTAACCTGATGTGCCAGGAACTTGATGGAGCGAGTGCCCGAGAGGAGGAAGGTCTCTAGGGCCTTCCTATTGCTCTCCTTAGACAGATCCTTGGAGCGCAATAGGATGCCCAGAGAACCCAGCCAGACATCCAGCCACGAAGTGGCCTGCATGGCACACTTCACGACCTTCTCCTGGCTCAGGATCTCCGACGCCGAGAACGTCACCTGCCGGGCGGAGAGCTTCTCAAGAGGAATTCCCCTAGTAAGCTCTTCCACCGAATGGTGGGGGGGAAGAGCGAGGCTAGACTCCCCCATGATCTCAAAATACCTCCTCTGCTGGAGACGAGGAGGTGGGAGGAGTCTGTTCCCGGCAGAGGAACGACTGGAGGAGGCGAGGTCTGCGAGCTGAGCGTTGGCCCTGTCTCTGGCACTCTTCACCCCTTGGGACCAGGGCAGAGGCGCGCTGGCCTTTGGGGGCTTCTGAGTTCCATAGACCTGATCCAGGACTGTGTCCTTGCCTTCACGAGGGGAGATCACCGGGTCCTTGAACCTGTTGAGCTGCCTTATCAGGCCCAAGACCTGCCAGAAGGCATGCTCAGACTCTTGCTGCTCTCCTCCCTGCGGACTGGCAGCCAAGTCTCCTGTCCGCGGAAGCTCTTCCTGGGGAGACACGTGGACGTTCTCCCGGGGTCTGGCTGGTTCCTGACAAATACGCGGACGACTTCGGAATCGTCTTGGAGTCTTTGGGTTCCCTCCTGGGCGGGATACAAGACTTCAGCAAAGAAGTCTGGAAGGTACCTTCCACGCGAGACGATTCCCCTCCACGAGGAGGAGACTTCCCCCTTGGTGCCGAGGGGGAGACCGTCTCCTCGCTGGACTCTCCTGAGGACGGAAAGGCCTCGTCTACAGGAGAAGGAGAAAACAACTGCGAAGGGGAAGGAGCCTTCCTGGCACACCTCTTAGGAACCAACTTCTCCCTGGGAGAAGTCACCACGAAGTCCACTCCTCTCCTTCTCTTCAGCGGGGGCGAGGCCGTCGTTGGCTTGAGTCCTAGATCGGCGAGTGCTGGCTTCATAGCCTTCACTAACGCCCGCATCAGAGGACCAAACCAGGACTGCCGAGATACGGACGCAGTCCGTAATTCCCGCTGGAGGGAAGGGGATCGGTCGACCCTTCCGAGTGGACACAACTGGACCTGCCTGCAAAAAAGAAGGGGAAGAAAGTTGCCTTGACCTCTCCGACGATCTTTCCTTGACCTGCGAGAGACCTGCGCTTACGCGGAGGCGATCCTGACTGCGACCTGGAAACACGCGTCCCTGCTGCTGCCGCGAACTGCGGAACCCGACAAGAACAGGGATCGCGCGGGGGCGTTACCAAAGAATCGCGCTCGAGGGGCTGCTGAAGCACGGGCGCGTAATAGCGCGGAGATAAGCGAGTGTGGGAGCGATCGCGCACAGGCGAGTGGGTGAAGGAACGGGTGGGGCACTCAGGAGACCGCTAAGGGCCAGAGAAAAGTACAGCGCAGGGGAATGATGGTGTCCTGGAGACCTGTGACACGTGGGCGAGTCGATGGCGCGTAGAACGCGCAGGCGAACAACCGCGTGTGGGAGAGTTGATCGCAGGAGACCTATGTCTGTCAAGATCTGATTGGCGCCGACGCGTAGGAGAGCGCTTGCTCGCAGGCGATGAATCGCGCGGGCGGTCAGGAGATCGCCGGAACTCGGGAGCGCTGACGCGCTGGAGAACGCTGACGCACAGGAGATCGCTGACGAGTAGGAGAACGCTGACGAGTAGGAGAACGCTGACGAGTTGGAGATCGCTGACGCACTGGTGATCGCTGACGCGCTGGTGATCGCTGGCGCGCAGGAAGACGACGCGTAGAAGCCTGCGCAGGAGCAAGGGGCGACGCGCAAAGGCGAACGGGCTCAGTAATAGAGGGCGCCTGGCCGTGCAGGAACTCTGGATGTACGCACAGGAGACCGTGTGCGTTGTTGTTGCGCAGGAGAATGATGACGAGCAAGAACGCGAGGACGAGTTAAATCCTTGCCCGCGTCCAAAACCGGTGTTCTAGGGCGTGTGTCAGGAACCGGAGGCGCAGGTGCGCGCTGACGAGCAGATCTTGTGCGCTCAGGTTACCGTTAGCGCGCTGGGCGAGTAACAGGAACAGGAGGATGTGCGTTGTCCACAGGAGAGCGCTGGCGAGCAGGGGGCCGTTGACCATCAGGAGATCGCTGGCGAACAGTTGAGCGCTGACAAACAGGAGAGCGCTGGCGGGCGCAGGGGAACCCAGACGCGCAAGAGAAGCCCCCAAACCGTGGGAGACATCCCTTTGCCCCGAAGGGACCGGTGCCCATCGGCTGACGAGATCAGAAGACTGCAGGCTATCTGCGCAGGTGGTGGAAGGTCCAGGCGTAGGAAAACGCGAACGATCCCCGGAGAGGTCTAAGGACGCGGCTGCTACAGTCTGCTCCCGGCGAGGAGGGTCCTTATCGGAGGATGGAGGAGGCGAAGACTCGAAGAGGGGCCTCTTGACACCCTTATAGGGAGACGGGAGGCCCCTGCGACGAAGAGGATGACGAGCATTACGGCGAAGGCGGCCACGAGGGAGGTCATCGGGATCGTCAGTCCTCCGAAGAGGGGTCTCAGTCAAAGCGCTCCCCCGAGGGGGAGACTTAGCCGCAGGAGACCGTGGGACCCCCTTCTCCCTTCGAAGGATGTTCGGAAGGGGGAGGAGAGCCTTCAGCAACGTCAGGAGCCGCAGAGGTTTGACCAGACCCGTCGGAAGCCTCTGCCACCACGACGTCGACGATAGACAGAGGATCTACCTCTGCTATCACCGGCGACTGCTTGACAGCGGCCCCCAACTGGATAAGGTCAAACAGGGCTTCCTTGGAGGGCAGGCCCTTAAGCCCCAAGGAAGCCCAAAGCTGAAAAAGATCATTGTTAGACACAGAATCAACATTATCAAAATCCTTCCCCGGAGGAGGAGGGGGAGCTGCCCCGCTATAGGAGGCAACGCCCTCTCCCGCACCCCGAGGTCGGGAAACAGAACAAGGGTCTGCACTACCACTCGGAGGCCTCTCAACAGGGGCTGGATGAGTGGGAGCTTCGGAGGAGGTTTGGGCGGCGGAAGAAGAGTCCCTAGAGCCTTCCTCCTTCAGGGCAACCTCAGAAGGAGCCGCCCCGCTATAGGAGGCAACGCCCTCTCCCGCACCCCAAGGTCGGGAAAGAACAAGGGTCTGCGCTACCACTCGGAGGCCTCTCAACAGGGGCTGGACGAGTGGGAGCTTCGGAGGAGGTTTGGGCGGCGGAAGAAGAGTCCCTAGAGCCTTCCTCCTTCAGGGCAACCTCAGAAGGAGAACGGTCTCTTTTGGACTTCTTACGCCGGCGGGCAAACCTCTCCCACTGTGAGGCAGACCACCCCCTACAATCACTGCACGTATTTTCCCTATCACACCGTCGGCCTCGACACTGCGGGCAAAGGGTGTGAGGATCGGTATCCACCGCCGACATGAAGGTACCGCAAGGGCGGCCGGCGATCCCAGGGCACTTGCACATGATGAATACCAAAGGGCGAGGCCAACTTCCAAACACACAGCTGAGGAAAAGCAAAGAAAAAAGATTAAGGCTGTCAACAACGAGGACGATAGACAGACACGTCTGCACATCGTCCGAGCCAAAAGTGGAGTGAAGCAAATCACCGGTGTGTGGGGGGGAGGGGTAGCAAGCTACCCCTTCCCCTACCCCCCCTAACTAGCACGGGGGTAGTTAACCCTTGTTAAAATCTATTGGCTCGTCAATTTCAGCTACGCCGAAAGTAAACCCAATGTAAATAGCGTGGTTTGTATTTCGGTTACGGAACAAAAAGATAATTAAGACTAACAAAGCAGAAAGAATGAAACAAAATAAAGCAAATCAATTTATGTTAAACAAAATAATTTCGCTTACTTTGAACCACGTGAGCGAGACCTTGATCGTGTCCTCCTCCTGTTGCGAGAACGGGACCGTCTTGAACGCGAATGTGAGCGGCGCCTACTACGCGACCTTGACCTTGACCGTTTTGTTTTAGACTTCTTTTTTCCACTAGACTTTCGATCATTTTCTTTGGATGGCTCTTTTTCCTTAGGTTTGCTCTTGCTTCTACTTCGTGAAACTCTTTTTTCTGTTGTACGTCGCCAAGCTTCGTTGTCTTCAGGACTCTTTGAACGACTATCATGACGTCGAGCTTCATTTTCATCAATACTCCCTCTCCTAGTCCCATTTTCTTTGGAATCTGGTATTTCCTCTCGGTGAAGACTTGACTCCCTAACATTTGACATTTCATCAGGATCTTCTTCTATTCTTGCAGGGGAATCTGAACGGGAGCGGGAGCGAGAACGTGAATGGGACTGCGTGCGACTTTGAGATCGGGATCGAGATCGTGATGGGGATCTCGACTGCCTGTCATCACTTTCATCTCCATCATGACGCATTCCATTTTCTTCTTCTGAATCTGAAGACATGTCTGGAAGGGAAAAATAAAATAAATGCATAAAAATGGAATTTTTATATCAAAATTAATACATTAATAATACTTATCTGGATAATTTAGCTAACCCTGAATCTCAATAACCCGCCAAAATTTTAACCCCATTGGCAACCCTGATACCTCCTATTCTATCCAGTTGTTGGTAACACTGACGGCCATGCCACAAGCTCAACTTATTTTTGTAACTAGTTGCATAATACCAGAAATGGGACTAACTAAATTACCCAAGTAAGTATTATTAATATCAATTTTAGTAAGCAAACACCATATCTATAAACATTGCCTTATGATAATTTATCTAGCCCAATTTTCCACAATGACAAGGAGGGAACTGGAAGAATTTTTCATTTAAAGAGAAGATAAATTAAGGGGGCCGGCCAACTAATGCAGTTTTTTAAAGACAGGACTTTGACATTCATACCACTTAATAAAGTGACTTAGGATATCTCTAAACTGCATAAGATTTTAGCCTCTGACCTTTGGTTTTGCGATGCCAGGCCGATTTATCCTTAAAATGAGTTTTTCAAATTCTATCTCCTCCCTTGATTACAGTGTTAATATTAAGACCTGGGATTACTACCCTATATAGACCTCAAATAAAATAAAAATAAAAATTTCTAAGTCATTTGTGCTAGATATGAATTTTTTCATTTTGGTAAAAAATTAAACGCTATAAATCAAGGAATAAAATTAAGAAAAAAATATGAAACAAAAATTGTTGTTTTGTAATGTTTTTAAGGTAAAAATTTAGATAAAATATGAAAAAAAAATTGTTGTTTTATGATGTCTTTTTAAGTTTTACACCAAATTTCAATGCTATATCTTTAAAACTAAGGGAGAAGATAGAATTTAAAGATCAACAAATCACAAATTTTAGGTAATTTGTATTTTTCCTAACATACTTACCGAGAAACACCTTCTTAGGAGTCACTGGTGGCTCCTCTCTAACGACCAGAGTTTTGCGTAGTTTACCCTACTACCATTCTCTAAGTGACCTGATAGCGGGAGAGAACGTGACCTAAGGCAATGCCCGAGGTCGGCCATGAGGTTACGCTCTCGACCTAGGCAGTATGTTTTATGTAAGGAACAATACTCTAGGACTGTAAGGCACTGCGGGGACGGTTGGGGGGGCCATAACTCGAAAGTGTTTCTCGGTAAGTATGTTAGGAAAAATACAAATTACTTAAAATTTGTGATTTGTTCCGACACAGATACTTACCTCGAAACATCTTCTTAGGAGACTTACACCTTAGGAGGAGGGAGTGCCCATAGCCCAAGACCCCAATGGACAGTAGGATAAACTACACAAAATACTCATTAAGTGTGGTAACACTTACCCTTCTGCAATTTTCTTCCTTGTACTTGTTGTATAATGGCGATTCTTGAGGTTTGTCTAATGAGCGATAGCTCTGAGGATGACTGATAGTACGAGAGAAAGGGGGACAAGGCGAAAGCGAAAAATAAGCCTACTTGTGTCTAGAACATTTGTGGTTCACTATCGAGCCCGGGGCTTAATTCGTCAAACCGAATGGAAGGCTGAGATGACCGGCCCGATCGAAAGCCCATCCTGGGACTTCCTCGTACCATCCTTGAGATAATGATCGGTGAAATGTCGACTGGTTAGACCAAGTTCCTGCTCGAAGATCCTGAGCTACCGACATGTTCTTTTCAGATGCAAGGGAGGTGCCTAGAACCCTAACATCATGAGCCCTGGGTTCTCTTGGCACTGAAAACCCCTCATTTGAGGGAGCTTGCCTAATTCCTTGTCTGACCCAAAAGGAAACTGTATTCTTGGAGATGTTCTTTTTCGTTTGACCCCAGGAAACGACGAGGTTCTTAATAAACGGGTGGAGTTTTAAGAGACTTCCTAATCACCCTGACGGGGCACAATTTCAAACCTTCCTGGTTTCCTTCATTTGGGATTGCTGGAATAGTAAAGCTCTCAAACCTCGGAACCCAAACTGACGGATCCTGTGTCTTGGCGACGAAGGAGGGGACTAACTTAAAGGTTATCTCCTTCCATCCTTTAGAGTGCTCAACCTCAAACGATAATCCTTGTAGCTCACTCACCCTCTTAGCCGAGGCTAACTCTAACAAGAAGACCGCTTTGAATGTGAGATTCCTGTCTACGATGTCTCTTAAGGGTTCGAAAGGTGGTTTTCGGAGCATATCCAGAACCCTTGCCAGGTCCCAATTCGGGATTCTCGGGGCGGAAGGAGCCTGATTGCTCGAAAGCCTTGATGAGCATGGACATCTGTCTTGAAGAACCCAGAACTATGCCTTCCAGGAGAAAAACTTGACCAATGGCAGCTCGAACTCCCTTAATTGCTGGGACTGTCATGGCCAACTTATCCCTGAGATGGACCAGGAAGTCTGCTATAATGGGCACGGATGTTTCTAAGGGTTCTATCTTCTTGTTCTTGCCTACTTAACGCACATAGTCCACTTGGATTGGTAGACGGCCGTAGAGGATTTCCTCAGGTAAAGGGGCATCCTCCTATCTGTCTTGCTTGAGTACTTTTGTCTTTTCAGGAGGCGCTGGATAACCTCCAGGCACGAAGATGAAGGGCTTGTGGGTTTCGTGAAACCACTGAAAATGTGGTTGTCTCCATAGGTCTGGTATGTTGGGAAGAGTCCAGGGAGGGAGAGTGGCGAGACTCTTTAGGTCTGCGAACCACTCTCTCTCCGGCCAACAAAGGCGCTACCAAAGTCATCTTTAGGTTGGTTGCTGCCCTCACCCTGTTGAGGACTTGACTTATTAGGGAGAAGAGGGGGAAAGTCTTACACGTCTAGGTCGTCCCATCTGTGTTGAGACACCTCCTCCAATGCCGCCTTCGGGTCTGGGACAGGGGAACAGAATACGGGGAGTTGTTCGTTCACCCTTGTTGTAAACAGATCCATTACCGGGGGCCCCCACATCTGAATGATGTCGCTTGCCACTTGTGGGTGCAGGGACCACTCCGACGCTACTATTTGTCCCGTTCTGCTGAGGCCATCTGCTAGGACGTTCTTCTTCCCCAGAATGAAGCTTGCTGTCGGGTTGATTTCCTCTTTCCTTCCCAATCCAGGATCTGAAGGGCCAGATCGCACAACTCTTTTGATCTCAGCCCTCCCTCTGAAACAGCGGACTCGAACTGGGAGAAGAGGGTGTCAGCTGATGCCGCCCTTCCGTCTGAGAAGCCCCGGCAAAGGATGTCCAGGGTTTCCCGTCTTGCATGCCCTGTTTGGTCTACTTTCTAACGTGTGGTAATTACTTTGGGCCTGAAGTCCCTGCAGGAGTTTCGCCGCTCTATAGCCTGTGCTGGAATCGCTATTGCGGGTTATAACTCTGTCTATGTGGGTTCTTCCAATTCCCACGTTCCTGGCCTCAGAAAGGGAAAGTGAGGACTTCTTCTGGGCGGTGTAGGCTAGAAACTTGTTCAAGCCCGAGGTCCACGCCTCCAGCTCCTGTGGGACGGGTTCCACCAGGCTATTGTAGCCTTTAATCAAGGCGAGTACCCTCCTATACGCGGAGTCCTCCATCGCCGACGTCGTCTCACCAACCACTTCCTCCGTCCTGCACTGGGGAGAGGCATGGTCACGGGCCCTTCGTATCTTCTTAACGTATGCAACCATGGTTGCATTGTCCAACATCAGGGCCACTGAATTCCCTTCCAAGTCTTCCGTGAAATGTTTGAAGGTTTCATAGACCGCTCTCATCTCTAGTACATTGCTGTGTAGGGACTTCTCCCTTTCTGTCCAAGTCCCCTTGGCTGTCTTTTCCCCGGAGGTGCGTTCCCCCTCCTTCTTTCTACCCGTCCGTAAACTGGCGGATTTCGGAGGTTGGGAGGATTGATTGATTGAAAGTTTTCTGGCATCCTGACATCTAAGGTCATTGACGCCGATACCATTTACTGTATATGAAAATTAAAAGAGAATTCGATTAAAACCATAAAAATTAAGAAGTCATTAAAATAGTTAGTTTTCAGAAGACCTGCTTCTGAAATAAATCTAAAAATTCCGCTCGCATAGTAAGACACATCATGTCCAAGAATCTTGGCAAGGATAAACCTGCCATCCTCACCTCGAGCCTCAAACAGATATCTATTTCTTAAGTTAGTAAAATTAGGGCAATCGGTCAACGACAGCGGCATCCCTTTTAGAGTGTGTGACCGATCCTACCACCACTCTACGGCTTGTCTGGTTTCTTGCCGGACTGGCACCACTTTGTTCGGGGAACTTCTCTGGTTCCAACTCTCCTTTAAGTTCCATTGAACCCTCCTTAGGATCTGTCTCCCATGTGGAACTAGCTTCTCTAAGGACACCAGATGTCCTACCAACCTCTGCCCATCCTTCAATCTTCTGGGATGTCCTCGAAGGAAGGGAAGGAGAACTTGGTCCAGGTTGACCAGCCTGTCTATGGATGGGAAAGGCCTTGACCTGTAACGAATCCAGGGTTATTCCCAATGTAAGTCATTCTGTTGGTTTGGGTCAACTGAGATTTAGCCGGTCTTCCGGGGCACCTTGTCCTACCCCTACTAGGACGTCCTCTCGCTAGTCCCAAGTGGACGTCCTTCTAAAGCATAATACTTGCTTTGTGATTTTAGGCCCTGTAGCAGTTTGGCTGAACTGTGACCTTTGGAGGTGTCCCTATGCGGGTGAACACCTTATCAATATGGGTACGCCCAACTTTACGTCCCTCTCCTCGGAAGGAGCCAAAGATGACTTCTTCTAGACAGGCTCTTCCATAATCCTGTTAAGGCCAGAGCGCCAGTCAATTACTTCTTGAGGTAGTGGCTGCTCAATTTGTGTCCCCTTATCAAGGAGATCACCCTCCAAGATTCGCGATGGGGTATAGATTCATCACGGGCACCTCCACTCTGACGGAACCTGCGGCTAAGACCTTCCGGAGAGACGGGTGCCTCCGTCATTTTGAGCCTTCGAGGAAGGGACGGGCTCCCCCGTGAAGGTGTTCGAAGACTCCTTCCGCGTGCTGACTCGTCGAGGCTGCACCGGGAGAACCTCCTACAGAGCTCGTGATTGTAGACAGGACTTTGAGCTTACACTGGACGGGAATTGCCGTGGCATCCAGAACCTCCGTCCTCTAGGAGGAGTCCTCTGTTATGACGGGCATAGTCATGGTGGCGAGGGCCTCCGTCCAGTAGGCGAGGCCCCCTGTTATGACGGGCATCTCCGTGGTGGTGAGGGCATCCGTCCTAAAGTCGGCGTCCTCCGCTAGGACGGGTCTTGCCGTGGCGACGAGGGCCTCCGTCCTGTAAGTGGAGTCCTCCGTTGGCATGCCCTCATTGCCGTAGACCAGGTACTCCGTCCGGGGTTGATGAGCAGTGGCGACGGGCGCCTCCGCCCTAGGTTGTGGACTGAGGATGGGCACTGCCGAGGAGGTGAGAGTCGGGTAGAGTCGTCTATTTCGCGGCCTTACGCCTATCCGACGGGGACCTTGACGGGACCCTCGGCTCATTCTACCCTCTTCGTCCGACGTTTCCTTCCTCCTCGAGGTCCTGGACGACGGGACGGGCTCTTCCGTGAAATAGTTCGACGGAGGTGCCCATCCTAGGAGACGGCTCCCTCCACTGAGCGGATTGAGTGACTCTAGGACGGGACATAGGCCTACAAGACGAGGTCCTCCGCTCCCCGGCTGACTCTCTGGCGAGGCTCTTGGAGGACCTTCTAGGAGGACTGTCTCCTGCTCTCTTAGGTATCAAGCCTGAGGTCCTAGTTAGGTCCCTCAGCTTGTCTGGGATCGAGACCCATTCTCCTCGAGGTCCTGGACGATGGGACTGGCTCTTCCGTGAAAAAGTTCGACGGAGGTGCCCGTCCCTGTCTATCATCTCGATGGGGAGACCTGTCGAGGCTGCCCATCCTAGGAGACGGATCCCTCCGCTGACCGGATGGAGTGGCTCTAGGACGGGACTTAGGCCTACAAGACGAGGTCCTCCGCCCATCGGCTGACTCTCTGGTGAGGCTCTTGGCTTGTATGGAGGGGAACGGGGACTTCCCCTGTCCCGAGATCCTGTGGGAGACCGCAAGGGGAGTTCCTCCACACAGACCGATCTCTCTTCCTCCTGTGTCGTCTCCGACGTTCCTCGCTCGAAGGGCCCGACAGATCGCGCCCCAACGAGTCTGACTTGCCTTCGTACTGCGACCTCATACCGGACTGTGGCTTCTTGGGGCTACGCCGTACTCCTGACGTAGATGGCAGACGAAAACTCTCTGGAACTGATGGCTTTTCCGGTAACCACGCCGTTGAACGAGCCATGAAGGGGAAGGACTAGCATAGGCCCTCCTCCATGTCCTGTGGGGACCTCAACGGCGGCCTTGGTACATCCCAAGCCAGCGGATCCTTCCGTAGCTGACGCGCCTGAGGCCTCTACCCATGAATCTGGTGATAAAAAATGTAACATTATTAGGCCACATGGGGTCCTCCGCCGAGATGCAGTCCCTACGAGAGAGAGTCGCGTCCCTCGGACCCCCACACACTCACTTGCAGGCGCCTGATCTGCCCTGGACAAAGAAGACTTCCCCACAACATCACTCCCTTGGGAAAGAGGCACCAACTTCTTACACTTCAAGGACTTACCTCGTCCCCTACTCCGGGTAGGGGAGAAGAATGCACTCTACCTGACCCCTCTCCTGCCGACGTCGCAGGGGAAGACAAGCTAGTCTCCCTAGGAGACCTCTTCGAAGCCGTCTTCTTCTTCGTGCCGCATTCACCCATTGGACCTCGCTCCAATCGGCACATTCGGGAGACGTGTCTGACGGCGAACAGGCTTTGACAAGAAAGCCCCACACGATTTCCCGGCTCTAGGCCCAGGACAACGGCGATCGTGCTCCATAGCACAACACAGAGATCGCTAGACCCAAGCATAAAGCAAAGGGAAAGCACTAAAACGCCAGTAAAAGCACAAAGGAACGATCATAAAAGAACACAGTTAAGGCACTAATCACTCGTGAAGGAATCGAGACCATGTGGTAACCACATGGTAACGAGCACAAAGGGGGTCCCACAGAGAACTGAGGAGCGGTGTGTGTGAGAACACAACGCGACCAGAAAACATACTGCCTAGGTCGAGAGCGTAACCTCATGGCCGACCTCGGGCATTGCCCCAGGTCACGTTCTCTCCCGCTATCAGGTCACTTAGAGAATGGTAGTAGGGTAAACTACGCAAAACTCTGGTAGAGAGGAGCCACCAGTGACTCCCAAGGTGTTTCGAGGTAAGTATCTGTGTCGGAACAATTATAGTTTTGAGATAAGGGTGTTCAAAGTTTTTCTTTGTATTTTTACAGACAATATTAATAAATCCTGATTATTATGAATTTCAAGTTCTTTTTTGAATAATGATATTTTCCTAATAAAAATTTTTTTTAAATATACTTACCCCCTGGTTATATAATGGCTAAGGTCCCTGGACGCCTCGGCAGGAAATTCAAAATCTCTTGCGCAGCTTAGCGCAGATACGCAGATATGCCAGGTGTACCCCAGCGCCCTCGCGGTACAACAGGTAGAACTATACTCAACCAATTCAGATTTTCCATGCCCCATGGTCTCTAGAGGGGAGGAGGGTGGGTCTAAAATTTATATAACCAGCGGGTAAGTATATTAAAAAATTTATTTTATTATGAAAATATTTTTAAATATAAAACTTACCCGCTGGTTATATAATGGCTGATTGACACCCATTGGTGGCTGGTCAGAGACAGCTGTATAATTGGAAATTCACTCAAGAGTTACATAAACAACTTAAGCGGTTCTAACCTGATAAGGAAGCTGACAGCAATGCTCTGCCTCATTTTGTCTGTTATCCTTAGGAGATCCAGTGATCCACTCGGGGCTGATGATCTCTAGGAGCTGTCAAACGGTAAAACCACCTATAACATGACAGGACCTCAACTAATCCCCTTGTTCCGGGCGCTCTCTAGGAACAAAATGACCACCTGACTAGGTCAAAGATTGCGGATGATTGCCGAGCAATCTTCACGTAGAATCATAAAAATATATATAACAGTTCCAAGAGAAGAACAGGGGTACTAGGAATTTAGGGAAATGTAGTGGAGAATGTTTCACCTACTACTGCACTCGTTGTTGCAAGTGATCCCAAAACGTAGACGTCTTCATAAAGAGACTGAACACGGTAAAAGTAATGCAAGGCGAATACAGGATTACCCCTTCACAAGGCTGTATATGCGATGCTTTGCAGAGAACAGTTTAGTTTGAAAGTTACAGAAGTTTCTACAGCTCTAACTTCGTGAGTCTTTACTCTTTCAACATCTTATGATCTGTCACCCAACCGTGTGGAAGAACCTTTGTAATCAAAGTCTTTACGAGATGATAGAATGTTTTAGACATGGATAGCGCAGGCTTCTTGACCGTGCACCCAAGAGTTATGAATACTCTTAAATTCTTTGTTCTTGTCCCAATAAAACTTCGTTTTAATCGGGCAAAAAACTCTTCTCAGCCCATCCCAAACCAAATTCGAGAGAATAGTGATCCCGAAAGATTTAGGCTATGGATGAGAAAGATGTTTGTTAATGACCAAGAATCCAGGTTGCAAGGTACCTATGGCTTAACCATGTTCTTGCTAAAAGAGTGAACTTCACTGACTCTCAATTATGGTAGACTTACTCAGAAAGTCTCCAAAGTTAGTCCTTAAAAAGAAACCAAGTGTACAGGGTCGGATCTGTCACTACCGCAAAACTCTAGAAACGAACCCTAAATTTCAGGCTGGCGCATCTTGCTGATGCCTCCAAGTCCTCTCAAATGATCTGAGAAGACCTATAAGGTCTCTATTTGATAGATCCAATCTTCTGCGTCTGAAGACAGATGCCCGCATACTCCTGTACCCTTTGATGGTCGAGGAGGAAAGAAAATGTGTTTTCTTCTAAGGTCTAAGAAAAAATATACCACTTGTGTTAGTTACCTAATGAAGAGCCAGCTCTAGCTCTACACCACTCCATAAAACTCTCTAATTGGGTTGGAAAACCTTGAGGCAAATATCCTTTGTACAAGCGAAAGCCTCAGCTGTCTCCTTCAAACAACCCTCTAGATCTGAGGGGTTTTCCGAAATACTAGAGGCAGCTAGGCCTAAAGCTTGAAGGTTTAACATAAAACTTTCGTGATCCTGACACGGGGAAAAGGACTAAAGACATGCTTACAGCATGCACCCTGCATGGTCCCAGCATGAGTCCAGTATGGTTCCAGCATGCTGCTTACATTCAACATGTCGTGAGAGAGAATCGGGATCTAGAACAGCCTCCCAAAACTCGTCCATATCGGTCGCAAGAAACCGATATTAAAGCTAGGCTTGTTGAAAAGAAGCATCAACAACGTGAACCTCATGCTGTGAGGTTAAGACCTGATCGTGTGTAATCAGCGAGTGTTCAACAAACTTAAAGCCAAAGCTTGATACGAGGGAGCGTTAGCTGCGAAGCCAGAGAGACGCGAAGGCGAGACAATAGTCTGTTTATACTGCTGTGAAAAAAAGGACTTGACTGTATGCGTTTAGCATGCGACCATAATGTTGAATGTGCTTGCATTGCCGTAAGGTGTCAGCGTGCTGTATGCGTTCACCTTGTCGTGTGGATACAGCGCTGTGTGTGTGCCCCTCTTGTTGTAAATCTACAGAGTGCTGCGTGGAGGCGACAGCATCTCGTCCGGTCATTGACGGAAAGACGGAACTGATTGCCGAGAGTTGTCCGCGTGTAGGATGTGTCCGCATGAGTGATAGTCGCGCGTCCCGCAGACCGCGAAAATGGGACAACTTGTTGAAAGGATCAACTTTGACTGTCAGCGTCCAACATACGACCAGACTGGCGTCTGTGACTGCGAGAGGGAGAGACCAGAACTTGCGTCTGTGTCTGCGTGACGTCTGCCGTAAGAGAGAGACCAGACTTCTACAAGCACCCGCTCTAACGCTTCTCGTAACACGAGCATATCTCTGCGAGGAAGCGTTACTAAGCATAGGAGAACTATACCTTCTGACACTGATTGGAAAACCATTTCTTTGATCTCTGGTAGTCCTTAGACTCTTTAGGAGAAAATTTTCTCCCCCCGAGAATCGTAAACGCTAAACACAAATGAAATAGACCTCTTTTAGCTCAGACCAAATCTACACTCGCGGGGTAGCGAGTGCGCCAACCCAAGCATGGGCGAAGGTCGGGAGAGAACATCAACCGCAGTCCTGTGAGCGACCTGGGAGAGTCCCTATGACATCTCAAGCGCGCCTTGTGCGTGAACTGAAAGTATCCAATGCTGTGAGATACCGTCAAAAGTAGTCGCTAGACCTCAGAAGAAAGTAATAGACCTTTCCCCAAACTGGGGGAGGGGAAGAAGTGTGAACAGAAGCAAAAATGAGCACCTTTTCCCCCGAAGAACTGTGTCTTACACGATTCTGGTGCTGACACGTTGCCTTCTTCCGAAAAGAAAATACTTCCGGCGAACGTTAGATACTGCAGGATAAGTTAATAGAAAACATACGACTCCTGAAAGGACTAGGACAAATTGATTGGTGACTACCAAGTCTAGGTTTTGCGTCCTTCGATGAGGGCAAAGTCTTTCCTCCCTGAAAGTGAGTCAGAATCCAGAGGAAGAGCTAGGATTGTATGTGACTTGTCTGACTTCCGCTTCTCTCGCGGAAGAAAAAACACACTCGATTGCTTCCTGTTTAAGCATCAAAACACGTTTGCTGCGAAGGTAAGTTCTGTTCGCGTGCATACATGACGAGTAAATTCCTAGTCTGGAAGAAAGGGAAAACGTAGAATGTCATTCTCGTCAAGGGACTGCATTCTAATATGCAGAAAACAGTTACAAGATTCATGATACCATAGCGATAACGAACTGATCGCTTCAAGACATTCCAACTTCGATCTTTTCAAGATACTATATCACATGGATGTGATGTCATAGCTCGCCAATCATAGGCAAAGAAAAGAGCAATACTTCATCATTCCAAAGTGGAGAAAGAAAGTCTTGGAGTGCATCAACAATATCGCTCGGCGGAACAGACGTTTAATGCACAAGGTCCGCGAAGAACCCCAGCCTACTGACCTTCCTTCTCCCAAGGGTTGGAACGTAAGGAAGAGATATAGGACTAGGGGCAAGGAGAACACGAACAAACACCTCCTCCAGAGCACTGCGCTATGTTTACGAGTCACTAACGAGCGGTTTAAAAACATAATACCTTAAATCATAAAAGATCTGCCCGTGGTGGGAGATATACTTTTACGTTCTATTATCATGAAGGCTTTAATGCCCTTTCTGTTGTTGCAGCTGCAAGCGCTGTATCAATCTCTACAGTAAGGTTCGTTATTTTCCTGAGAATGATTTAAATGTTAATTTATTAATTTATTTTACCATTAATTTACTAGGCCATCATTCCCTAAAGGAGCCCTTTGGGTTAAAGCATCTTGCTTTCCCAACTAGGGTTGTAGCTGGCTTGTAATAAAAATAAAATAAAATAAATAGCGACACCATCAACTCAACTAGCGAAAACTCTGCAGTCGGAACGAGGAGCAGCAGGTAAAAAATATGAGGGAAACTCTTTAGAAAAATTCTCATTAGTTTCTGAAAGTTATTCCCTTCCTTTTACAATCTCTATCCTAGGAAGAGAAGTCTTGATTCTCAGGAATCCACTCCTTATGATTCTGAATTCAGACCTCAATACTTAGAGGTTTTAATTCTAGTTCTCACAACCAAGAGTTAGCCCAGCAGGCCTTGGTCCGAGAATATAATATCTTTCTAGTTAAGATTTATTTCTTAATATAGCGCCTGGAGCAACAATAACTTAACACTAGACGTTCATGGTCAGGTAGACATCAAAGTCTATAGTCATAGGTAGCGAAGCGTCCACCCGGACGCTGAAGCATCCACACGTGCTGAAGCGCCAACACTAGCGCTGAAGTGTCCACACTGACGCTGAAGCATCCACACTGGCGCTGAAGCGTCCATACTGACGCTGAAGTGTCCATACTGACACTGAAAGCGTCCACACTGACGAGGCGCTTCGCTCTATTCCGTCGACGTTCCGTTTCCGTTGCCGCACCATTCCGACGACGCTTCGCCGGCTCTGCTGCCTGGCGAACGTCGCCGCGTCTGTATAGACTGATACTAGGTGCTATGAGCAGTCGGTTTGCGTTGAGCAGGTAATCGAAGTAAAGCATCCACTTTCCCCAACCATTGAACATTGCGGTTGGTAGGCCGCCTGTGCGACAACGAGTCCTCACCGTTAAAGACACGACGCCTGTGTGACCGTGTCAAAGACCGAAATCGAGACACCCAACCGCACTGTTAACGGCAGGCTGAAAAGACTGCATAAACAAAGATATATGCTGTTTCATGCCTAACTACAAAGATCAAGGATCAACCTTAGGCGAAACGTATTAAGCATTAACCTCGTCGATCCATAGCGCTTGCCACTGTCGAGAGACGACACCCATTAGGCGGAGGTGGCGGCACTGCGTCTGCGCCACATGAAACGTAACACACGCAGAACGAATTTAATTTTGATTTCAGCTTAGCGCCTTTGAAAACACTAATATATCGCTTTATCTATAGCGAGGGTGAGCGTTCTGGTGATCGACACAAAACACTCGAGAGGACTTCAGTTCGGGTCTTAAAAGACTGTAACGCCTGGTTACCCTCTCGATTCCTTTCGCCGTTCGACTTAACTTCTCCCCTGGGTCCGGGAGCTCGACAGAGGTCTAAGGCTAGGATAACGACAGGTCCGAATAGAAGCACTCTCCACTAAATAAAATTCACTGCACAATTTATCACTAAAAGATTTGCACTTTACTCTTTGGCACAAAGATAGTTTCATAATTACCTGAAAACCAAAGTATACACTCTCTCAAAGGAAACTAACTCCGTAGGGAGAGACTAATAATTCTGTCACTGGACAATTGTTTGAATGGGAATACAAAAGTACAGAATCCCATATAAATGTAACAAAATATTAAATATTACCTTAGTAGGTATATTTATAAAATAAAATGAACCCTTAAATCAAGGAATTCCAATAAGAGATGAATCATCACTCGTATTTATTGGAACATTTACACTCGATATAAAAACAATCTTAGTATTCCACTACGGAAACAACGATACATAGAATCGTGCGTTACATCGATTCGTATAAACATAAGTGAAATTTAACTTCCTTTAATTTCTGACTAAGGAAAAATACTGAAAGGAACAATTAATTTCAAAATAAAATGTTCCTTTTTTATAGTACAACTAAAAAACTTGAGAAGTAAGAAGAATGTACTATTCATAACAATCTCTACGAAATATTGTAATATTGTAACAATACTGATAACTGCGTAACAACTGAACGCTAGTTAATCTTAGCAAACAGATTGAAGATTACCTCAAGAAAACTATTAAAAGGATAAAATTTTCTTAGATTATTAATCCTTTAATTAAATTTATAACTTGATATTTCAAAAGAAAGTATTCACTTATAATTCTTTGTAAAAGCAAGTCAGACTTATAGCCTACGCATAAGGCTGTGACGTCATCAATGGACGAGATGTTTACCTTTCGTCCTATGCTTTCGTGAGGTTTAAAATAGGTCAATAAACCTTTTAATCTTACCTTTTCAGTTATAAATACGTGATCACATTTCAAATAAAAGAAAAAAGTGAAAGCCTAAACTCAAAAAAAAGTTAACATATCACCAAATAAGGTCCAAACAGAGTAAAAAGTGAGAGAGAATTTCCAATAGAACCAACGGCCATGCCGGCAGGGAAAAATCTGAATTGGTTGAGTATAGTTCCACCTGTTGTAACGCCAGGGCCCTGGGGTACACCTGGCATATCTGCGCAAGAGATTTTGAATTTCCTGCCGAGGCGTCCAGGGACTTTAGCCATTATATAACCAGCGGGTAAGTTTTATATTTAAAAATCATAAACTAAAACAATGTTATCTATCATAATTCAACCATAAATAAAGATTTCCTCCCTCCCTCTCCACTAATATTGCTGATATGAACTCTTTATTAGAGCCAATTTCCTTCTTCCTTATGTTAGTGAGAAGCTGAAATTCTTTTCCTCTAGGGCATGATAAATTTCTTGCTGAAACCGAGAAAAACACGTGAAAACGAACGTATATCAGAGGTCAAACTACACGTGTGCTCTCCCTGAGGTTTGTGCTAACATTAAAGGCGGAAGTGTGTGATACTTCGTCTTGTGAATCATAGAGATCTATACGGATGCCATTGCTGTTTTTTTTTATATCAAAATGTAATAATTATCAAAATTTACGATAACAGAAGATATACTGCATTTTCTTGTGGGGATCAATGTTTTCTGCTTACTGAGTTAGTTTTACTAATTACTCTATAACTATGAAAGAGGAATTTTGTCAAAATATTTTGTATAAGCATTCTCCATTACCATACAAAGCTCAGTGAATTTTTTCAGGATTTTGTGTTTTTCGTCGTATAACCAAATATATTGGCATATCGGCTGGGCCCCTTAAGCAAGGACGCTTGGCAGGAGAGCTTTCTTCGGTAGAATGAAAACGTTCAGGACTGCTCCAAAGCCTAAAACCAGTAGCTTGCGGTGTCATGATAGGACCCTGATTGACCGTGTCCATCTTCCTCTTCAGAGGTCTGGAAGCTTGACACCAGCCTCGTCTGGGCGCTGCGTCATCCGAAGATGACGAAAACACTTTAACTTCACCTTCCCTATGAGAAGGTGAGTGTCTTGGGAGGCATCAATAGGTATGCTCGAGGTGACAACTGCTCGGGAGCTAAAGCATCTCGTTTCCTTTTGTCGTTCGACATTCCTTCTCCCTGGGGTTGGGGAGCTTGGAAGAGGTCTATGGTTAGAACATTCAACATTCCTTCTCCCAGGGGTTGGGGAGCTTGGAAGAGGTCTATGGTCGACATTCCTTCTCCTAGGGGTTGGGGAGCTTGGAAGAGGTCTATGGTCGACATTCCTTCTCTCAGGGGTTGGGGAGCTTGGATTGATTGATTGATTGAAAGTTTTCTGGCATCCTGACATCTAAGGTCATTGACGCCGATACCATTTACTGTATATGAATATTAAAAGAGAATTCGATTAAAACCATAAAAATTAAGAAGTCATTAAAATAGTTAAATAGTTTTCAGAAGACCTGCTTCTGAAATAAATCTAAAAATTCCGCTCGCATAGTAAGACACATCATGTCCAAGAATCTTGGCAAGGATAAACCTGCCATCCTCACCTCGAGCCTCAAACAGATATCTATTTCTTAAGTTAGTAAAATTAGGGCATTCGGTCAACAAATGCCTCACTGTTAAAGGTACTAAGCAGTCCTCGCAATACGGTTGGTGTTGGCCCTTCAGCAGAAACTCGTGTGTCAACCGTGTGTGACCAATACGGAGACGACAAAGAGTCGTCTCCCATTTTCGGGGAATCATGTTATACCTCCAAGGTGATATGATATTTGTTACTTCCCTCATTTTATTGCCATCTTGACTGTCCCAGTGCTGTTGCCATTTATCACAAACCAATTTCTTGATGTAAGGTAGGAGATCGTTACATGGAATGGGATACCTCCTTGGTAGCAACTCGGATGCCGCATTCTTCGCCAGTAAATCTGCCTTCTCATTCCCAGACACACCTACATGTGCTGGAACCCAACAAAATCGAACAGTTATACCTTTCCGTCCAATAATAAAAAGCCATTCTAAAATCTTTAAAACTAGAGGGTTACTAGAATTAAAAACTTCTAAAGCTTGAAGAACACTCCTTGCATCACTAAAAATTGTAAAATTACCCTCCTTTTCCAAAGCTATTTTCTTAATAGCGGTTAATATGCCATACAGTTCGGCAGTAAATATGGAAGCTGTTAGAGGAAGTGCACCTCTACAATTAAAACCATTACTATGTACTGTACTCCAAATCCAACGCCAGCATCAGATTTGGAGCCATCAGTATATATAAAAGTCGATCCCCTATGTTCTTCGATATGTTCCATAAAAAGAGACCTGGATTCTAAGTCAGTCATATTCTTCTTAACTCCAATAAAGTATTTACAAAAAGATATGTCAGGTAATTTCCATGGAGGCGTTGATGATACCTTGAATGGAAGTACCTTATTTCTAATTATATCCAGACTATTTAAAAATCGTTTCACCCGAAAGCCATTAGGTTGAGGAGATTTTGGGTGCAACTCAAAGTATGATGCGTGTCTTACAAGGCTTGCAGTCTGAAAGGCTAGAGAGCTAGGGAGTCTTTGCAATTTAAACCAATACCGAAGAATGGAAGACATTCGGTAAAGGTCTAGAGGTAACTCTCCAGCATCAACAAGGAGACTTGGGATAGGCGAGGTTTTAAAAGCTCCAGTAGATAATCTAATACCTGCATGATGTATCGAGTCTAATATTTTTAACCGGCTTGGGGTGGCTGAAGAATATACCTCACAACCATAACTAATTTTGGAAAAAATCAAGGCCTTGTATAATTTTAAAATAGTATTGCGGTCTGCCCCCCATGATGTATGGGACAATACTTTTAAGATATTCAGAGCTTCAACACATTTAGCTTTTAGCGCTTTTAGGTGAGAAACCCATGTAAGTCTACAGTCAAATATCAAACCTAAAAATTTGGTTTCCGATACACATGGTATCCGTTGACCTTTAATGTATATATCCGGGTCTGGATGTACTCCCCGGATACGACAAAAATGGACAATGGTAGTTTTACTTGTCGAGAACTTAAATCCATTCATGTCAGCCCACTGGATAATTTTATCAATAGAGAGTTGGATTTTTCTCTCAACCATTGCCATTCTAGTGCCAGCAAATGATATTGAGAGATCATCCACAAATAGTGTTGAGAGAACATCCTGGGGAATGGCTGAGGATATCCCATTAATTGCTAGTGCAAAAAAGGGTTACACTCAGCACACTACCCTGAGGAACTCCTTCCTGGCACTTACTCTCTGATAGAGTTTCCCCCACTCTCACTTGAAAAACTCTACGTGAAAGAAATGCCTGAATAAATAGTGGCAGCTCTCCTCTCAATCCCAATTCATGAATGGTTTTAAGAATACCATATCTCCATGTGGTATCATATGCCTTTTCAAGGTCAAAAAATACTGTAACATGGTGCTGTTTGGAAGCAAAGGCTTCACAAATAGATGACTCAAGTCGTATCAACACATCAGTCGTTGAGTGCATTTTTCTGAATCCACATTGAATCGGTGATAAAATACCTTTCTTTTCAAGGTACCATATCAGCCTTGCATTGACCATCTTCTCCATGATTTTACATAAACAAGATGTCAATGCAATAGGACGATAGTTTGCTGCTAAAAACTTGTCTTTACCGGGTTTTAAAAAGGCTAAAATAATGGCTAGTTCCCAAACACTTGGGTAGCTATGATCATGCCATATTCTATTAATAATGCTTAAAATAAATAGCTTTGTATTAAAATGTACATGTTTAATCATTGCATATGGAATTCCATCGGGTCCAGGGGCTGTATCGTTGCAATGAGCAAGTGCGGAATCAAATTCTCTTTCAGTGAAAGGAGAATTATACGACTCTTCCCTTCTTGTTGCAAAATTTAAAATTTTCTTTTCTTCAGTGCTCCTATACTGGTGACCAGGGGCTCCTTCACACTTGCTGGATACATTTGAAAAATGATTCCAGCAAGTGTGAAGGAGCTTGGAAGAGGTCTATGGTTAGAACATTCAACATTCCTTCTCCCAGGGGTTGGGGAGCTTGGAAGAGGTCTATGGTCGACATTCCTTCTCTCAGGGGTTGGGGAGCTTGGAAGAGGTCTATGGTTAGAACATTCAAGATTCCTTCTCCCAGGGGTTGGGGAGCTTGGAAGAGGTCTATGGTCGACATTCCTTCTCTCAGGGATTGGGGAGCTTGGAAGAGGTCTATGGTTAGAACATTCAAGATTCCTTCTCCCAGGGGTTGGGGAGCTTGGAAGAGGTCTATGGTCGACATTCCTTCTCTCAGGGATTGGGGAGCTTGGAAGAGGTCTATGGTTAGAACATTCAAGATTCCTTCTCCCAGGGGTTGGGGAGCTTGGAAGAGGTCTATGGTCGACATTCCTTCTCTCAGGGATTGGGGAGCTTGGAAGAGGTCTATGGTTAGAACATTCAACATTCCTTCTCCCAGGGGTTGGGGAGCTTGGAAGAGGTCTATGGTCGACATTCCTTCTCTCAGGGATTGGGGAGCTTGGAAGAGGTCTATGGTTAGAAGAACGACAGGTCCTAGCAGACGCACCATTTATTGAGGGGTGGTGCTTAGGCCGAAACCAAGAGCCCAAAACTGGACAACTTCCTCCTATACACAAACCTTCAGGTATTGCTTGAAGTTCGGATGGATGAGGATGTGGAAGAAAGCATCCTGGAGGTCTAAAGAGACCATCCAGTCGTCCTTCCTTGCTGCCACTAGGACTGATTTCGATGTCTCCATGGAGAACTTTGTCTTCTGAACGAAGGTGTTGAGAGCATTTAAATCCAGGACTGGTCAATAGTCTCCTTCTCCAAGAAGAGAGACATTTGATGTTGCATAGCCTGTCTCTTTGGCTCCTCTCTGTATCTGGCAGAGAGGTCTATCAGTTACTATTAAAGGAGGTTTCACTAGCAAAAAGAATTCGCATCCCTCCTTTAGAAATAGTACTGACCAAAGGTCTGCTCCTCTCCTCTCCCAGATTCGCCAGAATTTGTTTAGTCTGGCTCCTACTGTTGTCTGTGCGATTTAGAGACAAAAAGTATGCAGAACCTTTCTTGCTGATTTAGACACCAAATCCTGTGTGACCTTTAGGGCTAAAGTGGAAGAGACCTCTTTGATCAACTCGAGGAAGAAGAGAGGAAGAAAAAAGGGGGGTGCGTACCTCAATTCTGACTTCTGAATGGGTGTAACCCAAATGGACAGAAAAGAACACATTTGGGCTCTTTTCATAAAGACCCCCGTTGAGAAAAGGGCTGCTAACTCATTGGAACCGTTCTTTAAAGCTTTATCCATGCTTGACATAATGAGGCTGAGACTATCAGTGCCCACATTCTTCAAGGCAGAAACCTTCTTCCCCAAGGCTCCCAGAGTCCAGTCAAGGAGAAAGAATACTTCAAAAGCTTTGGAGACGCCTTTGAGGGGATGATCAAGCTCTGACGTTGACCAGAGTATTTGGTCCTTCTTAAGGCCATCCAACACAGAGCGTCTACTAGACTCGAAAAATCTCCTTGGCCAGAGGTAGGAACTCCCAAGCTGAGAACTTCTCCCGTCTCGAACCAAACACTCGATCTGGAGGCCGATTTAGCCGAGGGAAAAGGGAAAAAGTATTACCCTGGATATTCTTGGATTGTATCCAGTCTCCCATCATCCTCAAAGCTCTCCTTCGACACCTTCCCTAGCATAAACTCTGAAGGCGGGGAACGAGGAGCAGCAGGCAAAAAATAATTCGGAAACTCAGAAAAAACTCTCATGAGTTTCTATAAGTCAACCGAAGGATGAAGGATCTTAGGATCTTCTCCTACGAGAATTCCTCTAAAAGATAAATAAGGGAAAGGAGATCGTCGATCCCTTCTTCCTACAAGTCTCTAACCGAGGTAGAGACGTCTTGTTTCCTAAGTCCTGTAATTCTGGCCTCAATGGGTCCCAGATCATTACTTACTTTTACTTACTTTCAGGGGTTTATTTCTCGACCTCCATCAGACACCTAGAGTCTGTACAGGCAGGCCTTGGTGTGTGAAAATAATTCTTCCAGTTAATATTTTCTCTGGATCTTTTCAGTTATAGCGCCTGGCGTAACTATGTTCCAACGCTAGATGCTCGCGGTCGTTACGATCGGAACTAAGACGTTCGGCTAGACTGGTGTAATCACGACATCCGAGTCCTGATGCTCGACGTCACGTCTAACTGCTTGACGTTCGGCGTCACGTCAAACTGCTTGATGCTCGGCGTCAAGCTTGACACCCGACATCAAGTCCAACTGCTGGACACTTGACGCCATGCAACTGCTTGACGCTTGGTGTCACGTCTAACTGCTTGACACTCGACGTCAAGCCCAACTGCTGGACGCTAGACGCCATGCAACTGCTTGACGCTCGGAACAATGACGTTCGCGGTTTAGACGCTCGCGACTAAACGCTCACGATTTAGACGCTCGGAACTATGCTTGACACTCGGCGTCACATCCAACAGCTTGATGCTCGACGTCACGTAACTGCTTGACGCTCGACGTCATGTCCAACTGCTTGACGCTCGACGTCATGTCTAACTGCTGGAGGCTTGACGCCATGCAACTGCTTGCCGCTCGGTGCCACGTGACTCTCGGAACTATGACGTTTGCGTCTAGAACATTCGTTCATCCAACAAGAGAGACAAAGAAGTTGAACTCGAGAGACAAAGAAGTTGAACTCGAGAGACAAAGAAGTTGAACTCGAGAGACAAAGAAGTTGAACTCGAGAGACAAAGAAGTTGAACTCGAGAGACAAAGAAGTTGAACTCGAGAGACAAAGAAGTTGAACTCAGTTCCAAACATCGTGCCAAACTCTTACAGCATCGTTAGTAGTGCTGGACGCTCAACGTCCTGCTGGAAGCTCGATGACGTCACGCTTGCCATCCAATGACGTCCTGCTGGAAGCTCGATGACGCCACGCTTGCCGTCCAATGCTCTGACGCTCGGTGTTACGTGTCATGACTTTCAGCTACTCGATGCTTGGCGTGATGTAGTCCATTCCTTAATGCTCGGCGTCCTTCTTGACGCTAGCCTATGGTGTTAAGCATCTAAACGCTCGGCAACATGACGAGCAACTCTTCTTGTCTAGAAGGAAGTGAAATACGTAAGACGCCAGCCCTGTCTGTGAGCTGAGTCAACCTACAGCGAAGAAAACACTTTTACCTCGCCTTTCCTATGGAGAGGGCGAGCGTCCTGGGAAGCGACCTTTCGCCGATCGACATTCCTTCTCCCAGGGGTTGGGGAGCTTGGAAGAGGTCTAAGGCTAGGATAACGACAGGATCGAGCAGACGCACCCTCCACTGACTCATTAAATTCACTGCACTAATTTAGCACTGAAAATTGCACTTTTAATACTCTTCACATAAGACCATAAATAGACCTGCCCGCTGCGAGAAATATTACTCTTCCGCCAAGGGCTTGAATGAGAATGCAATAGGTTATTTGATTAATATTAGAAATCCCAATATAGAAAACAAAAATAAATAACGATACAAAGTAATTTGTGAGACTGTATCGATATTACCTCGTGATAAGGAAGCTGACTTCAATGAATTCTTTCATTATGCCAGAACTACGTAGCGTAACTTTAACTGTACGCTAGTTTTATTTAAACTCTGAAACTAGATCGGTGATTATCTAAATAAAGTATACTAATAGGACAAATATATTCTTAAAAATAATTTCTTTTATATTATAAAAACAAATACTTTTGGTTTGTAAGTAGAATTTTACTTTTCATTCACTGCATAGAAAAAGAAATGAATATGCAAGTCATACTACGTAGTAACTACGTAGTTTAAGTCATATGAATATGACGTCATAGTGTTGGCGGAGTGTTTACCTACCGCCATCATGTTTTTAAGAGTAGGTACGTTAATTTTTTTACAGTAGGTGGAAAAAACTCCTAATCCTACCCCTTTCAAGTTATGAACATATCGATCAAAACCCAACCACTACTCTCAGTCAAAATAAAACCAAACTAGAGAAAGCCAACAGTAAATTGTACATCACCAAGATGACTGCAATTATACAGGTTACAGCGAGTGAAAAATCCAACGATGTTGCCGGCGTGAGCGGCAGGGAAGATCAGAGGAATCATGGAATGGTTCCAGGTACCTCGCTAGGGGCGCGCAAGTGGTACACCTGGCTATCCAATCTGCGATTGCCGCGAGTTTTGAAATTTCTGCCGGACGTCAGGGATGTATAGCTATATATATATATAACTACTGGCTAAGTCAGATGTCTAAAATATCTATTTACCAAGGCACTTCCCCAATAAAGAAGATTCATGCGGAGCATATAAGAGCTTAAGCATTCTTAGGGGTGAAGATTGAGGCGCTTCGACAGGCAGAGAAGTCCAAGGTTCCACCAGTATCAAGTCTTCCAGACTGTTCAGCAAACAACCCTTGGCGTTATGCAGAATTTATAATTCTGAGTGAGGGATAACTTCATATTGGCGAAGGCATCGACTCTAAACCAGTTTCGGATTTCGAGTTTTATCCCTCTAGCGAGAATTATCCTTACCGTTAGGCAAGGCTGAACTCCGAAGCATCCATTAGGGATGATTCGATCCCCGTGGAAAAGATCATCTTGGCCCATGGTAAGGATCAAACCCTACTGGTGAAGGAGCTTAAGACAGCAGAGTTCAATAACACTGAGCTTTCTACTTTTGGCAGGAAGCAGGGGACATTTGTAGCTCCAAAAGACAATGTCTTCCCTTTTGCCTCTAAGAGTTTAGAGGCTGTTAAAAAGGCAGTAGTGGAAGGTAGATCTCTGCCAGTGCTAGAGGAATGCAAACCTGTTTTGCTGGCCCTACCTTATGACTCATATAATTGGGAAGATGTCCAACACACCTTCACATTTGGAAAACTGGATAGGAATATCAGAGGCAAGCAGTTCAATGAGACACTGCCTAAAATTCCAGAATTCCTACTAAAAGTGGAATTGGAGGCCAAAAAAAGACTGGCATCTTCTTTGTCGAACCAGTCTTATCTGGAGATGCTTATTGAGAACTACTCAAAATCTGACCTCTTCCAAGTTCTGGCAAAAACCCATTTGGCTACCTTCCATCGGGATCTGCATGCGTTCTTTTTAGCCCGGAGAGCCTGCAGAGAGTACGATCTGTTTCCCCAAAAGATGGTGAAAGAAGTTATAGACAGGGCTGCTCAAGAGAACAAGAGCCTTCTGAAGAAATGGACTATGTCCTCTATGAGGAAGTTCACCCCCCGAGAAGGACCTCAACCTAAAGGCAAGAAGCCTAGGAGACCCTTTAAAAGGCAAGAAAACTTTTTTGGCAGCGACCGCCATAGTTGCCACTATTCCCCAGCAGTACGTGACAGTCCCCAGCATTCATCCTATCGGAGCTCAAGGGAAAAATGCAGGTGGACAGGGAAAGTCTGGAAGAGGTGGCCAATCTCGGGGCCGAGTAAATAGAGGCAGATCGCATAAAGGAGCAGGTCCTTCAAAAAACAATAAGGAGCTTCCGGTAGTGGGAAGACTATCACTTAAAGAATCAATTGAAATTTGATCCTTGGACACACAGCATAGTCTCAAAAAGAACTAGGCTGGAAATAGAAACATGGAGTTTTTATGATAAAACAAAGTTTTATGAATACTTACCTGGCAGTTATAGCCTATATACATAGCTAATAATCTCTACTTTCGGCAGAATTTTACCAAACACGGCAACCGCCTTGTGGTGGTTGGGTGGTTACACCCGTTAAAGGGTGGTACGAGGAATCCTTCCCGTTTTCTGTTCTTCAGTTCATCTACGCCCGACCTGTCTCCTGAGGGGAGGTGGGTGGGCCTTCGAATGTATATATAACTGCCAGGTAAGTATTCATAAAACTTTGTTTTATCATAAAAACTCCATTTTCATGAATAGAACTTACCTGGCAGTTATATATACATAGCTGATTAACACACTTGGAGGAGGGTGATAGACAGTAAACATCGTTGGGGAAACAACCAAAAAAGTTGTAGGATAAAAAACACCTTGATTCCTCACCTGCTAAGGTAGCTGACTTCAAAGGTTCCTGCCTCGAGTCGCTTTCCCTTAGGAGTGTCAGCCAGGATGTGACCTGCAGTGCTGAAAACACTCAATCGAGTCTGTCAACAGGGTGAGACCAACAATCTGACTAGACTTCAGGACTACCTATTGCCCAAAATAAAAAAACTGCAACCTTACCAAAACCAACCACCTAACCTTTGCAAAGTAGATAAAAATTATCTAACTAGACTGAGGTGACTGTACACAAGTCGACGTCCTCAGACAACCATTAAAAACACCAACCCATGCACAAGTAAACAAAACTAAGGTAGAGGGAAGGTAGTAACTCCTTTGCCTTATACAGAAGCCGTAGCAAAGTATGGGCCCAAGGTATAGCATTTCTCATAATCCACTCTCACCTCTCTGAGGTAATGAGAGGCGAACACAGAGTTGCTCCTCCAGAATGTCGCATCCATAATTTGTGTGACCGACATGTTCTTGTGGTAAGCAAGCGAGGTCGCAATGGCTCTCACTTCATGAGCCTGCACTTTTAAAAGTCTGTTTCCTCCTCACACAAGAGATGCGCTTCTCTTATAACTTCCCTCAGGAAAAAAGACAAAGCGTTCTTGGAAAGGGGCTTCTGAGGATCTTTCACAGAACACCACAAGGAGCTAGAAGAGCCTCTCACATATTTTGTGCGAGACAAGTAGGCCTTGAGGGCTCGTACTGGACAGAGGAGCCTCTCTTCCTCTTGACCCACTAGGTTAGTCAAGTTAGGAACCTCAAAGGTCCTTGGCCAGGGCTTTGAAGGGTTCTCGTTCTTGGCGAGGAAGTCTATTCTCAAGGCACAAACTGCCCCATTCAGATTGAAGCCTACCTGCTTTTCAATTGCATGGACTTCACTGACTCTTTCAGCTGTTGCTAAGGCCAAAAGGAAGAGGGTTTTCTTCGTAACCTCCCTAAGAGGAGTTTGTGAGATGGGCTCAAATCTCTTGGTGCACAGAAATTTAAGAACCACATCAAGGTTCCAAGAAGGGGGCTTTAACTGGACCTGTTTGGTCGTCTCAAAAGACTTCAAGAGGTCATGTAAAAAAAGACTTCAAGAGGTCATGTAAAAAAAGACTTCAAGAGGTCATGTAAAAAAAGACTTCAAGAGGTCATGTAAAAAAAGACTTCAAGAGGTCATGTAAGTCCTTATCGTGAGACAAGTCCAAGCCTCTATGCCGACAGACTGAAGCGAGCATACTTTTGCAACCCTTGATAGTGGACACAGCCAGCTTAGCGTCCTGCCGGAGATACAACAAGAAATCAGCAATCTGGCTCACAGAGGTAGTGGATGAGGAAATCTTGTGCTTCCTACACCAAGCCCTAAAAGTCCCCCACTTGGACTGGTAGACCCTCTGTGAAGAGACCCTCCTTGCTCTGGCGATAGCTTTCGCACCTTGCGCTGAAAATCCTCGCGATCTGACGAGCTTCTCGATAGTCTGAAGGCAGTCAGATTGAGAGCGAGGGGGTTTTGATGATACCTCTCGAAGTGGGGTTGTCTGAGCAGCTTTGGACTTGCAGGAAGGCTTCTTGGAAAGTCCATCAACAAGTCCACCACCTCCGTGAACCATTCCCTCATCGGCCAGAAAGGATCTACCAGGATCATTCGTCCCGAATCGAGGAGAGCGAATTTCCCGACTACCAGATTGATGATCTTGAACGGGGGAAAGGTATATGTGTCCATCTCCGTCCAATCCATCAAAAAGGCGTCCACCGCTATTGCCTCCTTGTCCGGAACCAGGGAGCAATAGTTGGGGATCCTCTTGGTTAAGTTGGAGGCGAAAAGATCGATGAGGGGTCTCCCCCACAGCCTCCAGAGACACTGACAGACCTGTTGGTTGAGGGTCCATTCTGTGAGAAGGACCTGCCCTTTCCTGCTGAGCATGTCCGCCCTCACATTTCTCTGTCCCTGTACAAACCTCGTCAGCAGATCTATCTTGTTCTCCTTCGCCGAAAGAAGGAGCTCCCTTGCTGTTTCGAACAGAAACAGAGAGTGAGTCCCCCCTTGCTTTCTGATGTAAGCAAGAGCTGTGGTGTTGTCTGAGTTGACCTCCACAATCTTCCCAGACACCGAATCTTTGAAGGCCTTTAGCCCCAGAAAAATGGCCATCAGCTCCTTGTTGTTGATGTGCCATTCCAGCTGATTTCCTTCCCAATAGCCTGAGACCTCCTTGCTTCCTAGTGTTGCCCCCCAACCTGACTCATGTGTCTGAAAACAACACTAGGTCTGTAACAAAAAGAAAGTTATGTTTACTTGCTAGCATACCAGCAAATTTTGTGGGTTCAAGTATTTTCTTTGGAAATGTTGTTTTATGATTAATACATTACAGTAGGGTCCCGAATTATGCGAGAATTTGGTAGATTAAATGACCTCGTATAAATGGAAAATCGCACGAGTCTTTTTATAGTTTATATATGACATATTTGTTTTTGACATTGTTAATAGTTTATATATGACATATCTGTTTTGACGTTGTTGCCTTTTTTAGAATGATTTATTGTTAATTTGTTCTCTTCATTTATTTATTTCCTTTCCTCACTGGGCTATTTTTCCCTATTGGGGCCCTTGGGCTTATAGCATCTTGCTTTTCCAACTAGGGTTGTAGCTTGGATAGTAATAATAATAATAATGGGTTCTTCTTGTGTAAGGAGATCCCTTCCCCTAACAAGGCTGGATCCAGCCACCACTTCAGAAGATTCTTGACTTCTGCTGGAATGGGGAAGGAAAAGGAGTCTTCCTGCGTCTTTCTGTTCCACGTTTTTGAAAGAAAGTGCTGTAGAGGCCTTAGATGGAGTCTCCCCAGAGAGACAAACTGTTCGATGGAGGATAGAGTTCCCAGCAAACTCATCCACTCCTTCGCTGAGCACCTCTTCTTGTCCAGGAAAATTCGGACTTTTTCGAGACACTTGGTCTCTTTCCTGTGAGGGAGAAGCCCGAAAAAGAACTGAATTCAGAACTACAGTATCCCCAAATAGAGAATAGTCTGATTTGGCTTGATCTGAGACTTCTCCATATTGATGACCAGGCCTAGATCTTGAGCCATCATAAAAGTCTTTCGTAAATCCTCCAGACATTTCTCCCTCGATCGTGAACGAATCAGCCAATCGTCCAGATAGAAGGATATCCTTATTCCCTCTTGATGCAGCCAGCCTGACACATTCGCCATTATCCTGGTGAAGACTTGAGGAGCCGTGCTGAGACCGAAGCAAAGAGCTCTGAATTGGAAGCACTTGCCCTGCATTACAAATCTCAGGTACTTCCTTGAAGTCGGATGGATGGGGACATGGAAACACGCTTCCTGCAAGTCAAGGGACACCATCCAGTCCCCTGGACGTACTGATGCCAGCACCGACTGAGTCGTCTCCATGGAGAACCTTGTCTTCTCCACAAAGACGTTGAGAGAACTGACATCCAGGACGGGTTTCTATCCGCCCGAGTTCTTGGGGACTAGAAACAGGCGATTGTAAAAGCCTGGGGAGGATAGATCCCGAACCGGTTCTATCGCTCCCTTGTCTAGCATTTGGTCGACTAGGTCTATTAGGGCCTTCTGTTTCCCCGGATCTGTGTACCGGGCTACTAAGGCCAGCGGAGCATCTGCGAGAGGTTTCTTCAGAAAGGGGATCTTGTATCCTTCCTTGATGACTGAGAGGGACCAGGTGTCCGCCCCTCTCCTCTTCCAAGACTGCCAAAAACCTGACAGTCTTGCGCCCACTGTCTGGAGGAGACGAACTTCATTTTCTGGAGCAAGGTCTGAACGAACCCCTGGTAGATCTTGGTCCTGACTCTTGCCTTCTTCCTCTAAAATCTGGTCTTGAAGAAGTAGTCCCGCCCCGAAAGGGCTGCTGGAATTTCTTTTCCTCTCGTTTTGAAGAAGAAGGAGTGGTTGCCAAGGGCTTACGAGCTGAACGAGATAATAGGTCTTGGGTGGCTTTTTGGGCCAGAGAAAGCGTAATGTCTCTAACCAGGGACTCGGGAAAAAGATGTTGAGACAGGGGGGCGTAAAGAAGCTCAGACTTCTGCGCATTGGTAACAGACCTTGAAGTAAAAGAGCAAAGCAGGGCTCTCTTCTTTAGGATCCCAGCTGAGAAAAGCGCAGCCAACTCATTCGCCCCATCTCTGAGGGCCTTGTCCATACAGGACATAATACTGCTAAGGTCCCGAGGTCCTTCCATCTGGTCAGTTTTCCTTGCCAGAGTCCCTAGCGACCAGTCTAGAAAACTAAAAACCTCAAAGGCTCTAAAAATAACTTTGACGAGATGATCCAGCTCCGACATCGACCAGGTGACCTTGGCTGAGTTGAGAGCATGCCTTCTAGCCGAGTCCACTAAGCCAGAGAAGTCACCCTTGGAGGAGGAAGGCACTCCCAGACCCAAAGGTTCCCCAGTTTCATACCACATACCAGCTTTTGAAGCAAGATGAGCTGGTGGAAACGAGAAGGAAGTCTTAACTGCTTGTCTCCGCTCCTTCATCCAGTCATCAATCTTCGCAAGAGCCTTCTTTGCGGAAATCGACAGTTTCATCTTGATGAAGGCCGACTGTTTCTTGGCCTTCTTTCTGTTAAATTGGGATTGAGGAGATTGAGGGGCAGCAGGTTGGAATTCCTCTCCAAAAAGTTCAAGAAGGGAGCGAGAGAGAACTTTGTAATCCCCAGCAGCGTCGGCAGGTTTATCATCGTCATCAGAGACCTCCTCGAGGTCCTGATCCACATCTGCAACATCCTTCGAACGAGAAGAAGGCTCCTCAGAATCCGACAATGGCAAATCAAAGGAATCGTCCAGCAAAAGATGGCTTGCATCCTGGAGCCCAGCGCTAGAAGAGTCCTTGGAACGAGAGGCAGTACCGTCCCAAAGAAGCAGGCTGGTATCGTCCTGGCGCCGTGAGCGAGAGGCGGTATCGTCCTGGCATCGTGAACGAGAGGCGGTATCGTCCTGACGTCGTGAACGAGAGGCGGTATCGTCCTGATGTCGAGAACGAGGGGCGGTATCGTCCTGGCATCGAGAACGAGAGGCAGTATCGTCCTAGTATCGAGAACGAGAAGCAGTATCGTTCTGGCATCGAGAACGAGAGATAGAATCGTCCTGGTATCAAGAACAAGAAACCGTATCGTCCTGGTATCGAGAAGAAGTATCGCCTTGCGAAAGCGCACAGTTATCATCCTGGCGCAGAGAGGGGGAAGTTTTCTTAGGAGAAGAACTCCGTTCTCTCTTAGAAGTAGACTTCTTAATAGGTAACGAGTCGTCTTTACGTCTATCAGACTGGGCGTGAGGGCGGCTAAATGCTTGCACTAATGTAAAAACTTGTTCCTGCATGACAGAAAAAGGATTTAGCAACTTCAGTTGGGTCTTGCGGTCCCGAAGGGGAGGGTTGACGAATAACACTCGTAGAAGGGGGAGGATCTTCGGCTGTAAAATCCTGACTTGCAGGCTTAGGCTT
Organism: Palaemon carinicauda; assembly: GCF_036898095.1. Lineage (NCBI taxonomy): Eukaryota > Metazoa > Arthropoda > Malacostraca > Decapoda > Palaemonidae > Palaemon > Palaemon carinicauda. Next base: position 40,109,033 of record NC_090732.1, on the reverse strand, counting down.
CGTCCTTTTCACAGGCACGGAGTCGAAATCGTCCTCCGACGGACAAGGTTCATAGCTGCTAGAACCGGGAAGAGAAAGAACGAGACAGTTCGTCGCAGTTCCATCTCCTCTTTGTAGGTCTTGACGCTTCAAACTTCCATTTACGTCTGGGAGAATTCGGAGAAGAAAATAACACATCCGACACGTCTTTTCCGTGACGGTCAAGAACAGCCTGGGAATCGGCAACAGGGCTGTTTGAGGCGACGGCTGACCGAGGGTACGTACCTCTCACCCCCTTTCGGTTGTCGACGTACCTTCTCCCTTGGTCCTGGGAGTTGTCGACGTACCTTCTCCCTTGGACCTGGGAGCTTGGTAGAGGTCTAGGCCTAGGGTAATGACAGGTTCGGTCAGTCTCCACCTCCACTGCACTAACACAAGCACTTTCACTATTCTTACCTTTAAAGGCCTCAAGTTGCTCTTTAACGGCCTTCAACTCGGCAGCCAAACTAGCGTACCGAGGGTCATCCGCAGATACGGATCCTGTAGGAGGGGCAGGAGTTACTAACTCAAGGGAAGGATCAACTTCCAAAGAGGAATCAATTATAGGTTCAAAAGATAAATCTACACTAAGTTCGTTTTCCTTACCACTAACAGACTTAGATTTAGACTTAGAAGGTCTCCTAACTCTATCGAGCTCTAGTTTACGCACATAGCGCTTCATAATCAACCAATCCTTTTTATCCAAAACTTTACATTCCCCGCACCTATTATTAAGGGCACATTCAAAACCCCTACAATTCAAACACACGGTGTAAGGGTCTACCGCCATTTTCGGTACTCTCACCTTACATTCTTCATTCGCACAGACACGGTAATGACTTTTTTCACTCATAATGATAACAGCAAAAAAGCAAAGAAATAACAAAAACACGATTGCCAAATCCCCAAATCAGTGTACTTCACCAAATAGCAGACTGGTACAGCGAAACAGGGAAAGCGAAGAAAAACTCTTAATGACGGACCAACGTGTTGTCGATCCGGCCGGCAGAGATGAACTGAAGAACAGAAAACGGGAATGATTTCTCATACCACTCTTTAACAGGTGTAACCACCCAACCACCACAAGGCGGTTGCCGCGTTTAGTAAAATTCTGCCGAAAGTAGAAATTATTAGCAATGTATATATAACTGCCAGGTAATTCTATTCGTAAAACACCAAAGTTCAATAGGTTCTTCCAACCCACAATCCCATTCTTGGAAGAATATGTGCAGGATCTTCTCCAGAAGGGAGCTATCCATTGCACAAAATCCTTGAACTTTCAAGGACGTCTATTCTGGATGCCAAAGAAAGATTCGTACACTCTTCGAACTATTCTGGACTTGTCCCCTCTAAAAAAATATTCACTCAGAATGACAAGTTCCAGATGCTATCTCGCAAATACGGATCCTACTACCCCAGGGGGCCTACACCGTCTCCATAGATCTTACCGACGCTTATTGGCATCTTCCAATAGGTTGGCACTTCTCCCTACCTTGGTTTCAGACTGGCAAGAAAATCCTACGTATTGAAAGCTATGCCCTTCGGGCTCAGCATAGCCCCAAAGATTTTCACAAAATGATATTTTCCTTATAGAATAAATTTTTGAAAATACTTACCCGGTGAATATATAAATAGCTGACGTCTCCGACAGCCCGACAGATTCCAAAAAACTCGCGAGCGATCGCCATGAAGGTTGCGGGTGTGCCCACCAGCGCCGACTATCGGCCAGATACCGCATATACTTCTCAACCACTCCAGTTCTTCTCAGTCCGCAGGGTCTCTATCGGGGAGGAAGGGAGGGCTTTTAATATTATATATTCACCGGGTAAGTATATTCAAAAACTTATTTTATAATGAAAATATCATTTTTAAATATTAAACTTAGCCGGTGAATATTTAAATAGCTGATTCACACCCATGGTGGTGGGTAGAGACCAGTATTATCACAATAAAGGCGTATATGCTCGAGTTTTTGACAAATATTTCATAAAAACAAACTTAAGTATAGGTACCTGGTAAGGAAGCTGACTCTGATGATTACTCTGCCTCATTAGTCCGCTTTCTTCACGAAGCCCAGCCATCCTCTCAGGATGCTGAAAGACTCCCAGGAGCTGTTATATCCAGGGCGAACACCCCTATAACAGGACCTCATCAATACCCTTAATCTGGGCGCTCTCAAGAAACAACATTTGACCACCCGCCAAACCAAAAAGATTGCGAAAGACTTCCTAGTCTTCCGTACAACCCAAGACAAGATTAAAAACATTTCAAGAGTAGATTAAAAGGATATTGGGATTAAGGGAATGTAGTGGTAGAACCCTCACCCACTACTGCACTCGCTGCAACGAATGGACCCAGTGTGTAGCAGTCCTCATTAAGAGTCTGGACGTCTTTCAAGTAAAATTAAGCGAACACCGACTTGCTCCTCCAAAAGGTCGCGTCCATAATACTTCGAAGGGATCTATTTTGCTTAAATGCCACCGAAGTCGCTATCGCTCTCACTTCGTGAGCCTTGACCTTAAGCAAACTACGATCCTTCTCACTTAAATGAGAATGTGCCTCCCGGATTAAAAGTCTAACAAAGTAAGATAACGCATTCTTAGACATGGGCAATGAGGGCTTCTTAACGGAGCACCATAAAGCCTCAGAACAACCTCGTACTGGTTTAGTTCTAGATAAGTAAAACTTAAGAGCTCTAACGGGGCACAGCACTCTTTCAACTTCATTACCTACGATCTCAGAAAGTCTAGGTATTTCAAAAGATTTAGGCCAAGGACGAGACGGAAGTTCGTTCTTGGCCAAAAAACCAAGTTGAAGAGAACATATAGCTTTATTTGTCGAGAAGCCGATGTTCTTACTAAAAGCATGGATCTCAGTGACCCTTTTAGCCGAAGCCAAGCTAACCAAGAAAAGGGTCTTGAGGGTAAGATCCTTCAGGGAGGCTGAATTTAAAGGCTCAAACCTGTCTGACATTAGGAACTGTAGGACCAAGTCTAAGTTCCAAGCAGGAGTTGAAATACGACGCTCCTTAGAGGTCTCGAAAGACTTAAGGTGGTCTTGGAGATCTTTGTTATTCGAAAGATCCAAGCCTCTATGCCTGAAAACAGAAGCCAACATGCTTCTGTAGCCTTTAATGGTGGATGCAGAGAGGGAGCGACCGTTTCTCAGATACAGGAGAAAATCCGCAATCTGCGCTACAAAGGTACTGGAGGAGGAAATAGAGGAGGACTTGCACCAATCTCTAAATACCTCCCACTTCGACAGGTAGATCTTGATGGTAGAGGATCTTCTAGCCCTCGCGATCGCTCTAGCTGCCTCCTTCGAAAAACCTCGAGCTCTTGAGAGTCTTTCGATAGTCTGAAGGCAGTCAGAAGAAGCGCGGGGAGGCTTTGATGAAGTCTCTTTACGTGAGGCTGCCGTAAGAGATCCATCCGCAAAGGCAGACTCCTTGGAACGTCTACCAGCCATAGAAGTACCTCTGTGAACCACTCTCTCGCGGGCCAGAGGGGAGCAACCAACGTCAACCTGGTCCCTTCGTGAGAGGCGAACTTCTGCAACACCTTGTTGAGGATCTTGAACGGTGGAAAGGCGTAAGCGTCCAGGTGAGACCAGTCCAACAGAAAGGCATCTATGTGGGCCGCCTCTGGATCTGGGACTGGAGAGCAGTAAGTCGGGAGCCTTTTGGTCAGCGAGGTCGCAAAGAGATCGATGGTGGGTTGACCCCAAGTCATCCAAAGACTCTTGCACACATCCTTGTGGAGCGTCCACTCTGTAGGGATCACCTGACCTCTCCGACTGAGACAGTCCGCCAAGACGTTCAACTTCCCTTGGACGAACCTCGTCAAAAGCGAGATGTTTCGATCTTTTGACCAGATGAGAAGGTCCCTTGCGATGACGAAAAGAGCGTGGGAGTGAGTGCCTCCTTGCTTGGAGATGTAAGCCAAGGCTGTGGTATTGTCTGCATTCACTTCTACCACCTTGTTTCGAAGCAGACTCTCGAAACTCGTCAGTGCTAAATGGACTGCCAACAGCTCCTTGCAGTTGATGTGAAGGCTCCTCTGGTCTGCCTCCCAAAGACCCGAGCATTCCAGACTGTCCAGAGTCGCCCCCCAACCCAAATCCAACGCGTCTGAAAATAACACATGGTTTGGGTTCTTGACTGCCAGAGACAGACCTTCTCGAAGTCTTATATTGCTGTCCCACCAGGCCAGGCAAGTCTTGACTGGTTCAGAGATCGGAATTGAGACTGCCTCCAAAGTTTTCTCCTTGTTCCAATGGGAGTCTAAATGGAACTGGAGAGGGCGTAGGTGAAGTCTCCCTAGAGAGATAAACTGTTCCAGGGATGAAAGTGTCCCTAGGAGGCTCATCCAGCTTCTCACAGAGCAACGGTCTTTCTCTAGCATGAGACGGACTTTGAGCAAAGCCTGCTCGATCCTGTTGGCAGACGGAAAAGACCAAAAAGCTAGACTCTGTATCTCCATCCCCAAATAGAGAATCGTTTGGGAGGGAGTCAGCTGAGACTTCTCTATGTTCACCAATAGGCCCAACTCCTTCGCAAGATCCAAAGTCCACTGTAGGTCCTGCAGACAGCGATGACGGGACGACACTCTGAGTAACCAGTCATCCAGGTACAGGGAGGCTCTGATCCCCGACAAATGTAGGAACTTTGCTACATTTCTCATGAGCCTCGTAAAAATAAGAGGAGCAGGGCTGAGTCCGAAGCACAGTGCTCGGAATTGGTACACCACATTCCTGTATACAAACCTTAGATAAGGTTGAGAGTCTGGATGTATCGGAATGTGGAAGTACGCATCCTGCAAGTCGAGAGAGACCATCCAGTCTCCCTCTCTGACTGCTGCTAGAACGGATTTGGTGGTCTCCATCGTAAACTTTGTTTTGACAACAAAAACGTTGAGAGCACTGACATCCAGCACTGGCCTCCAACCTCCTGTGTGCTTTGGAACTAGGTTGTAAAAACCTGGGGATTGAAGGTCTGAGATTTTCACCACCGCCCCCTTCTCTAACAACTGAGACACCTGCAGATGTAATGCCTGTCTCTTCGACTCCTCTCGATACCTGGGAGAGAGGTCTATCGGATCGTTTACTAGGGGAGGTCTCCGTACAAAAGGGATTTTGTAACCCTCCTCTAGCAACAAAACAGACTCCCGGTCTGCACCCCTCTTCTCCCAGGCCTGCCAGAAGTTGGTCAATCTGGCCCCTACTGCTGTCTGAGGACGTGGGCAGTCAGACTCTGCACGGGAGGACTTAGATCCTCTCTTCTTACCCCTCTTACTATCGGCACGAGAGCCTCCCTTACTGGGAGCTCTGACACGAAAGGGCGGGATAAACCTTGTCGCTGGAGTATCAAATTTAGGTCTGTTGACATAAGAGGACGAAGGTACAGCCTTACGAGCAGACGTGGCCATCAAATCATGAGTATCCTTCTGTACAAGAGACGCTGCGATATCTCTAATAAGCTGCTGCGGGAACAGGGCAGAAGACAATGGCGCAAAGAGTAGTTCTGACCTTTGACAAGGAGTGACACCTGCAGACAGGAAAGAACAAAGTCTCTCTCTCTTCTTAAGAACTCCTGCTGTAAAAGTAGCAGCGAGTTCATTAGAGCCATCTCTAATAGCCTTGTCCATGCAGGACATAATTTGAACAGAGACATCACGGTCTGCTGACGAGATCTTCCTACTCAAGGCTCCCAGCGACCAATCCAAAAAGTTGAAAACTTCAAAGGCCCGATAAATTCCTTTGAGGAGATGATCTAGGTCTGAAGAGGACCAGCAAACCTTCGAGCGTCTCATGGCCAGACGACGAGGAGAGTCTACGAGGCTTGAGACATCTCTCTCGGCAGAGGCAGGCACTCCCAAGCCGAGAACTTCTCCCGTGTCATACCAGACGCTCGCACGAGAAGCCAGTTTGAAAGGGGGAAAAGCAAAAGCTGACTTCCCCAAATTCCTCGTCATACCAGACGCTCGCACGAGAAGCCAGTTTGAAAGGGGGAAAAGCAAAAGCTGACTTCCCCAAATTCCTCCTGGTCATTATCCAGTCGCCCAATAAACGCAAAGCTCTCTTAGAAGAGCGAGAGAGCACTAACTTTGTGAACGACGGAGTCGAAGACGCTAGGCCCAGCGTGAACTCCGATGGGGGCGAACGAGGAGCAGCAGACACAAAATGATCAGGAAAAAGGTCCTTAAAAATAAGCATGATCTTCTTAAAATCAAGAGAGGGCTGAGCAACCTTAGGCTCCTCTCCATCCGAAAGAGTCCCCAAAGGAACATCAGTTGGAAGGGGATCAACGACTTCCTCATCCGACGGAACTTCATCCGACAACTGCCGAGTCTCGCGATACGGAGAGACGTGCCGAGGAGGCAACGCTTGACAGGCTATGTCAACATGCGACGGAGCAGCAGCAACAGCTGAGGTAACGACGTCACGCCGAGGCTGCAAAGACTGAAAGTCTTGTGACTGACAAACAACAACAGCCTGAGTAGATAGCCGTTCGACATCACGTCGGGACTGCATTGACTGCAGGGTCTGAGCAGGAAAAACAATACCCGACTGTGGTGACAGACGTTCAACGTCACGTCGAGGCAACGGAGTCGGCCGACGAACGTCAGTATGGGGCTGCGGCGACAGCTGCTGAACGTCACCTTGAGACTGCGGCAAAAGGGGTTCCACGTCACGTGACTGACGTGAATGACGAGGAACACGATCAGAATCGCGTTTAACAGCACTGGAAACGTTAGCGCTAACATCATAAGGACGAGAAAACACTCGTTTAGGCGGCTGAAGGCCAGAGTCACGCTTGTCGGACTGGCGAACCGCAAGCAAAGGATCTTTACGAACCTGCTCATGCTCGTAAACCTCCAGTAAAGATGAAAGTTTAGACTGCATGTCCTGCAGGACAATCCACTTCGGGTCAACGGGAGTCGGAACGGGCCGTGACGTCGGCAACGTCTGTGCATGCAAATCATCGCACCTAACGAGACCCTCGGACTCCGTGTCACGCTTTCGCTTAACAGGCGAACAGCCATCCGATGACTGAAAGTGGTCAGAGCTGCCCCAATGGCTACAGCCAGGACGCTGGACCTGTCCTGAAGGGACTGACTTGCGCTTTAAGGGTCTAGAAACCTTACGCCAAGGTTTCTTATGCGGCAAGTCGTCGGAAGACGAGGAGAACTTAGTCTCCCCCGTCTTATGGTAAGAACGTTCTTGATGAGAAACGTCTGATACCATAGAGGGAACGTCTGTACGTCGGTTTACACCTCTCGCTCCCTTAAGTCCTACGACATTCCTTCTCCCTGGTGCAGGGGAGCCTGAAAGAGGTCTCGGACTAGGGGAGCGACAAGCACGAACAGACAAACCCTCGGTCGCAACACTAAACACATTTTGCCACTTTCCACTCTACCACTTTGATTTTCTACTTTACCACTTTGACTCTTTAACAACTTAACATCGGACATAAGCTGGTTCCTGTCCGAGGCTAAGGTTTCAACCTTCTCACCTAATGCTTGAATAGCTAAAAACATATCACGCATTGAAGGTTCATGAGTGCTAATAGGGGGTTCAGAAACTACCACTACAGGGGAAGGATTAGGTTCAGGGGCATTGGAGGAGGAAAATTCTAAAGATCTAGATGAGCTTCTCACCCTATCTCTTTCGAGCTTACGAGTATACTTTTCATACTCTAACCACTCGAATTCCGATAAAACCACGCACTCCTCACACCGATCTCCTAATTGGCAGGATTTACCCCGGCAATTAGCACAAACAGTATGAGGGTCGATAGAAGCTTTCGGAAGACGTTTGTGACAATCTTTCGCACATTTGCGATATACAGGAGAAGGGTCAGCCATTATGAAAAACCAGAGAAAATCCAAAGGAAAGCCAAGTTCATCAACAAAAAAACAAAAAGCAAAAAAGGTTTCAAGAGTTTTATTGAAGGAACACACCAACACAGCGAAAGCCAATAAAACCCAAAACAAAGTACTTCACCAATTCGGTAGAAAACTCGAGGTCTAGAGCGAGCGGAACCAATGTTGTCGGTGACACCGACAGAGAAGAACTGGAGTGGTTGAGAAGTATATGCGGTATCTGGCCGATAGTCGGCGCTGGTGGGCACACCCGCAACCTTCATGGCGATCGCTCGCGAGTTTTTTGGAATCTGTCGGGCCGTCGGAGACGTCAGCTATTTATATATTCACCGGCTAAGTTTAATATTTAAAAATTAGTCGAGACCATTGTTCAACAACTCAGGAACTAAGGTCTTCAAGTGATGGCATATCTTGACGACTGGTTAGTTTGGGCTACGTCGAAGTGAGAATGTTTTCTAGCAGCTCTGCAAGTTATGAAATTTCTCCAATCCCTGGGCTTTCAAATTGACCTCGAGAATTCCAGGTTATCTCCAGCTTAAGAATTCTAGTGGCTAGGTATGCACTGGGATTTGAAGTCACATATCCTTTCTCTGCCTCAGGACAAGAGGAAGGAAATGGCAAGTTCGGTCAGGTGTCTACTTCCATCGAAGATGATCACCCGAAGTCATCAGGAAAGTCTTGGGCTCGCTACAATTTGCAGCGATTATAAACCCACTGTTAAAAGCAAGACTCAAGGATGCCAACAGTCTGGCAAAGAAAGGCATATAACGCTCGTAGCGATCCGTCCCAAACCCGGGCTTTACTGTGCATGCTGCTCAAGCCGTGATCCACTTCCAAGAGCTTGTCGACACATCCTACTTCAGTTTCCTCCTTCATCAGTGACAATTCACACGGATGCCTCGGAACGGGGTTTGGGGGGGGGGGGGGGGCTAATACACCCACCAAGAAGATATAGGGTCAGTTGTCACCCCCATTTCAACAATTTCATATCAACATTGAACCTGAAGATAAAATCACACATCAAGTTAGTTCTTGACAGCAAGACGATAGTCCACTGCAGCAACAGACAGAGTTCAAGATCTCCACAGATCAATCACATAACACTGGCCATTCTCACTTTGTCAAAGCGGAGAAATTGGCATCTCTCTGCGGTTTACTTAGAAGGGGTTTGCAATGTGACTGCGGATGCCCTGCCAAGATCGAAAAATCATTCTGTTTCGTTCTGGAGCAAGTCCTGAACTGCAAGTAGGTCTGTTTGCAACAAGCTTCAACAAGAAGCTTCCCCAGTATGTAGCACCAAATTTAAATCCAGAAGCAGTAGGGATAGATGCGATGTCACTGGATTGGAACCAGTGGACTCGCATTTACCATTTTCCACCATTCAATCTCCTCCTGAAGGTCCTGGACAAGTTTCGGACCTCCAAGGGGACAGCAGCATTAGTAGCCCCAAATTGGCCCAAGAGCAATTGGTACCCTCTTGTACTGGAACTCAAACCTTGCCAGATTCCTCTGCCGACACCAACGCTGTGCCAGGATATTCAACAGGACACTGTCTTCGCTTCCTCTTGGATAACTAACATCCTTCAGCTCATGATTTTCTAGTCCTAGCTGCTGAAAGAAAATACAGAGTTTCGAAGGAAAGGATTGATTTTATACAAAAAAAAATACAAGTCCTCTACTAAAAAAAATACAGTGGGTGTAGTATGTTAAGAAACATAAGCCCACTATGATTACAATGGACTTCTGTTTAGCATTCTTTATTACACTACATGAACAAGGTCTAGCCTCCACAACTATTTCCTCATGTAAGTCGGTCCTAACCAAACCTATCGCTTATGCTTTCGATATAGAATTCAACAGCGATCTGTTCAACAAAATGCAGAAGGCTTGTGCTAAACTGAAACCAAATGCTCCCCCAAAACCATCTCGTGGTCTTGGGACAGTCTTGCACTTAGCCTCCCTGATAGATAACTACTCTGCCTCTGAGGAATTTTACTCAAAAAATCGATCTTTTAGTAGCTATGGCTTCTGGTGCTAGAGTCTGCGAGATGCGGCACTATCAAGGGCTGATGGCCACATCAAATTCTCGGAATAAGGAGAAGTTAATTTATATCCAGATCCTACATTCCTGGCTAAAAATAAACTCCCCATAAAACGTTAGGGGCCTTGGAAGATCATCCCGCTAAAGGAGAATCCTACTCTGCACCTTGTGGAATCCCTTAAGGTTACCTGTCAAAGAGTGAGGACTTTAAAGGCAGACAACTTTTTAAATAGGGAAACAACAGGATCTAATCTCTGAAACAGCTAAGGTCGAAACTCGCTTATCGTATTTAATCAGAAGGGTTGACCCGGATAGTATGCCATCAAGTCATGATCTTAGGAACAATTGGAAGAAATCAAACACTTCGTTGTGGCAGCTGGTTGTGTGATTAAACCAGATTCTTAGTGTTGTGCATAGACTCTTATGGACTGTATAATATGGTTCATTTACAGTGTGCATAGTGCAGGTTGAATGTTTTAATTTGCATTGTGTTATAAAATGACAAATTTGCAGATAATTTGTATTTTTCCTAATGATACAAATCTTAGCTATTTATTATGGGTATTACTTCCTGCGAAGCTGAAATGACAAGCCATTAAAATTTAGCAAGGGTTAACTACCCACACCGCTAGTTAGCGGGGGATAGCTTGCTACCACTCCCACTCACACACAAGTGATTTAGCTCACTTTGCTTAGAGGTAGGACTTCAAGGGGGATAGGGCTGGCGGCCAAGTTTGTATAAATAGCTAAGTTTTGTATCGTTAGGAAAAATACAAATTATCTAAAAATGTAATTTTTTCCGTAACTGGAATACAAACCACACTATTTATTAGAGGTGACTCACCCATTAGGAAGAGTGGACATCCCTGCCAATTTGGCTTTTGGCCTTACCTGGGGGCTCCTTATCCGAGTATGTTAGTCCTAAAAAAATAAGGAGTCTCTGCGCCTCGCTAAAACCTTGCTACGCAAGGTCCGCGGCCTACGCAAGCTGTGTGTTGAGATATGCAGAAGTGTGACTGTCTAGGTAAAGTTATTCTGAGTCTTTTCTAGGAAAAACTATTGTAACCAAGACTTTCCCAATACCACCTCACCAGGGTATGGGGACGCAACAGCATTAGCTTAATACCAGGTACACGAGGGAGCATGGTTCACCAGCAGTGGTTTGAGGTCAGCTTATGCACAGAACCCAGGATGCTGCTTTCCCCAAGAGAAGGGAGGATGAAGAAAAGAATAAATGCCAGTCAAACCTTTTCATTCACGCAGACTAAAACCGAGAAACAGTGCCCCTCAACCTTCTGCTAATTGTCCAATAAGGATCTTGAGGTATACAACCAGCTGTTGTGCAGCCACCACAGGACCGATAGAGATCGTATCGAGTTTCTGTGGGTCAGGTCTTGTAGGAGAAAGGTTGTATAAGTCACCTGGAGCTTTCACACCCTTTCTTGTAAAACGTGCGTCACAGAGTAATCTGCTTAGAAGGGCCAGGGGCATAGCTATGCCCCTGACATCGTGAGACGATATGTTGGGTGAGGATCTGGATTCAGGGCATAATTGGTGACTCTGTGAATCCAGCAGAGATGATGTTTTGGTGATGCTCCTTTAGTCTCTCCCAGTGCTGATGACAAGAGAAGGGACTCGGGTGGGCTGTTGCCTTTCTCCTAAGGTAGAGCCTCATACCTTACCCCGGGTACAGTAACAGATGATCTGGATCGTCAGTTACCGAGTGGAGACTTGTGTAGGATCCGTCACCTCTTGACACTGTGTCTGGCGACATACTCGGGGATGAAACTGAACGTTGCCTTTCACCCTCCTCATTAATGGGCGATGTTGAAAGAAGGCCATGAAGTTCCTTGACTCGTATGGCAGCTGTCAAAGTGTGTAGGAACACTGTCTTCTTAAACCAGGTGAAAATTTGTTGCCTGGTGAAGTGGAACATAGGGAGGTCTTAGAGACCGGAGAATTTGAACCATGTTCCGAGAGGAGGGTCTCAATTCCAACTAGGAAAAGGCAAGTTGTAAGTCCGTATGAGTTAGGAAAGATCTAGCGATGAGAGGATGTCCCTTCCTTTCAGTTTGAAGGCGAGGCTCAAGGTTGAGTGATCGTCTTTATCTGTTGAAATTGAAAAAAGGGGTCTTTTCCTCTTGCATATACCTGAGGATTCCGCTATTGCTGGAAGAGAGGTATCAAGTGGAGAGAGACACTTTTCCATGACACCAACCACAGAAGACGTTATACTGCCTGGTAGACTGATGCCGAGGAATTCCTCAGATATCTTGACAACCTTTCGCAATAAGTGAAAAGCCTCTGTGAGAGAGGAGGTACTGGGTAGTCTCCAGGCGTACAATCATAGCAAAGCTATAGCTTGTGTTAGATGACGAAGTGTGGTTGTCTGTGATGTGGAGAAGGTTCACTTGGAGAGACTATCGGGAGCTGCAGAAGGGTTGGAAACCGTTCTGTGTAATGCCATAGTGGAGCTATGAGCCCTTGAGAGGCTGACCAATGTTCTAGCCTTCTTGAGTGCCCTTCTCCAGACAAAACAGGGATAAGACGTAAACGTCATTGTTGACCCACGGTTGTTGGCATGTTTCTTGCGTGAGAGCCTTGGGGTGTAGGACTGGGGAGCAGCGGAAGCCTGAGGTCCAGGGGCAATGCAAACAGATCCCTAATTGGGGAACCCCGTAAAGTCGGGACTTTGTCAGCTACAAGGTGATCTAAAGACCATTCGGTATACCTTATCCAAGATGCTATGCACAGATTGTCGGTGAGCACATTCCTCTAGTCTGGAATGAAGCGAGCTGATATTGGTACCGAACGGACTTTGGCCCATCTTAGTATTTACACTCTTAGATGGGAAGAGGCTGCGATCAAGATCTTTCTAGCTTGTCGCTGTGAGCCTCTATGTGGTGTGTGGTGTTGCCGCTTATCACATCACTGAGTGGCCCGTCAGGAGGAACTGATGAGGCTGCTGAAGGACCGGAAAGTTAGCCTTCATCTCTTAAGAGATTTAAGTGAAGGTACTTTCAGACTCTGTCCAGAGGGCTGAGGTCGTGTGGTGCAGCACTATGGTCCCTCCACTCTTCTTTGGATGTGTTTAAGCACAGCATCAAGTCCGAGGGGTGGGGAAGAATGAGAAGGTTATACCACTCAGTAGATTCTCGACTGACACCCATCGCTTGAGGTTCGTCCAAACTTCTGGTCCCTGGGGGTCAGAATGTCTGGGGTATCGAAGGCCTGATTTCAATCGGACTCAAGTCATTCTGGGCTGGGAGTTCTTCTTTTGAGAGTGTTTGTGGAGATTGGTGTCTAGAATCATTCCCAGATACAACAGTCTTCTGAGAGGGAAGTAGGGAAGACTTCCACAGGTTTACCTTGATCACTGATTTTGGTAAAAAGACTTCAGAGGCTCCGGTGCTAAGGCAAAGTTGCCACCGAGTCCGCTAAGGTCAGTCAGTCATCCAGAAACGAAGGAGACAGAAGCCGATCCTGTAAGATCAGGATGGGTGTAGTGGAGAGACCGAAGCATAGTGCATAATGAACTAATTGAACGACGGTGCTAAAGATTATTATCTAGATCAGGAATAAGAAACTTAATAGACCATAAGTTTCTGTCCAACATATTAAGATGAGAATCAGCAGCTGAAGACCAGACAGGAGAACAATACTCTAAACAAGGTAGAATGAAAGAATTAAAACACTTCTTCAGAATAGATTGATAACTGAAAATCTTGAAAGACTTTCTCAATAAGACAATTTTTTGACCAATGGAAGAAGACACTGACCTAATGTGTTTCTCAAAAGTAATTCTAGCTGTCGAGAATCACACCTAAAATTTTAAAAGTGTCATACAAAGTTAAAGAAACATCATCAATACTGAGATCCAGATGTTGAGGAGCCACTGTCCTTGACCTACTTACAATCATACTTTTGAGTTTTGTTAGGATTCAACTTCATACCCCATAATTTGCACCATGCACTAATTTTAGCTAGATCTCTATTAAGGGATTCAGCAACCCCAGATCTACATTCAGGGGATGGAATTGATGCAGAGAGAGTAGCATCATCTGCATATGCAACAAGCTTGTTTTCTGGCCCAAACCACATGTCATGTATATATAGTATGAAAAGTAAGGGGCCAAGAACACTACCCTGTGGAACACCAGATATCACATTCCTATACTCACTATGGTGCCCATCAACAACAACTCTTTGAGATCTATTACTTAGAAAATTTATGATAATACCTAAGAAAAGACCCACCCACTCTCAAATGTTTTTTGAGTTTGAAAACAAGGGCCTCATGATTAACACGGTCAAAGGCAGCACTAAAATCAAGGACAATCATACGAACTTCATGACCAAAATCAAGGGATTTCTGTACAGCATTGGAGATTGTAAGAAGGGCATCACATGCTCCAAGCCCTCTACGAAAACCAAATTGCAAACTAGGGAACAGATGATTACTTTCAGCAAACCTATTACTGTAATATGTTTTGCTAGAAGACGTTCAAAAACTTTAGATAATACGGAAGTTATGGAAATTGGGCGGTAATCAGTTGGACTTGAGCTACAACAAAAACATTTACATAGTGGAGTAACATTACCAATTCTCCAACAAGTGCAAAACAACATAACTTTGGAGATAAGAAATCTGAAGTCTTTATAAAAAACAAAAATCTGCAGTCTTTATAAAAAACAAAAGAAAAATACCATTTGTGTTTACACCTCCATAAGCATCAAGGTTCATCAACAGAGCTTTAATTTCACAAGATCAAAAGCTAAACTTGTTAGTTTAGCACCAGGAAAACATTAATAAGGAAGTTTGAGTTTTTCATTACTCTGTTTACTGTCAAAAACATCAGCAAAACGGGTTGCCTTTTTCCTTTGGACAGTGCGTGACTGAGCCATCTACTTTAAGTAAAGGAGGAACTGTTGCATTAACAACAAAGAGTGCAGACTTAAGGGTAGACCACCATTTATGTTCCTGAGTTGTACAGTACCAGAAAGGGATTCTTTTATGGTTAAATTGTATTCCTTTTCAGTTGAAGCATAAACTCTTTGAGCAAAGGCTCGAGCAGAAAAAAGGGATTTTGACAAGAGGAAAAACCTAATTTTGGGTGAGATAACCATGTCGTCCTGATGGATCAGCCCGTTACTTTTCATCCCCTCCCAATAGTAAGTGTGAGGCCATGTTTCATACGATGGCTGCTGCTGATTCGCCAGCGAACATGTTTACAGTAACACACGGATCGGAGTTATAACGTCTCTCCCACACATCCAATCCTATCCCATATCCTTCGAGACAAGGTTAACTCAATAATATTCGGGGGAAGGATGGCCGTGGTTGTTTTAAGCTCGTCCCTGTTACATACACGATATCTTCGGGATATTCGCTTCAGGGGTAAAAACCCTGTGATACCTCTACAGCTAAAATTCTCTGGTATATCACTCGCAGGATATATCCTAAGTAGAAAGCTGCCTAAAGGAACTTCCATCAGGACGACATGGCTATCTCGCCCAAAAATAGATTTTCCTCTCAAAATCTCTTATACATGTTAACTTTTATACATACTCCTCATGTTAGTACTACTACATTATATCCTAAAATTTAATGAATTGTGTCCTCTTGCTGGAATAATTGATGGTTTATGTGTATGAAAAAATATTTTATTTTTTACAAATTTTTTATAGCCCTCAAGTGTTCCCCCAAAGAAGTGCCTTAATCTGTTATTATTTCTTTTAACAGGTACTGACAGCAGGACCCTACACCCAGTAGGGAGTCAAGTTTGAAGTGGAACCCATAAACAAGTGAACATAAAGTGGCATAGAAAAGTTTTCAGTGGCAGGCAAACTTTTATCCGGTTGGCTGTTCATGCAGATAATGAACCACATGAACCACAGTGTTGCGGGGTTCTCCTTCAAGCTTAAAGTTTTTCCTGTCATAAGTCTGGAATAATATTGCACGATCCTGCACCTGATTATGTTGCTTGTCAGCTTAGAGAAGACTGTTAAAAGTAAGTTTGCCGGATCTTCTAGTTTTGCCACATGAATTGCAACCTTGTTTTATAATCCCTTTGATTGTGAGGCAAGGTACTTGTATTTGAATGTACTGTATCCCAAACAGATACCCGGCTAGGGTGTGCCTTTGTTTATAATTGCATCTGGAACCCATAAGTGTGTCCAGCATGTGAATAGTTCTTTTTTTTTTATTCAAATTTTTTTTTATCTTGTTATTGTGAGGCTGGAGTGTAAAGGGGTACTAACTTTTCCCTTTAATTGCTTATTTGAATGACAAAACGATGTTGATGTAATCCTAACAGTTTTTTTTTTTATTATTATTAAAATGATATTTTGATTATAAAATAAATTTTTTAATATACTTACCCGGTGAATATATAATAGCTGACGTCTCGGACGGCTCGACAGATTCCAAAAACTCGCGAGCGATCGCCGTGAAGGTTGCGGGTGTGACCACCAGCGCCGACTATCGGCCAGATACCGCATATACTTGTCAATTTCTCCAGTTCTTCTCAGTCCGCTGGGTCTCTATCGGGGAGGAAGGGAGGGCCTTTAATTTATATATTCACCGGGTAAGTATATTCAAAAATTTATTTTATAATCAAAATATCATTTTTAAATATTAAACTTAGCCGGTGAATATATAATAGCTGATTCACACCCATGGTGGTGGGTAGAGACCAGTATTAATACAATAAAGGCGTATATGCTCATGAGTTTTTGACAATTATATCATAAAAAACCCACTTAAATATAGGTACCTGGTAAGGAAGCTGACTCTGACGATTACTCTGCCTTATTAGTCCGCTTTCCTCACGAAGCCCAGCCATCCTCTCAGGATGCTGAAAGACTCCCAGGAGCTGTTATATCCAGGCCGAACACCCTTATAACAGGACCTCATCAATACCCTTAATCTGGGCGCTCTCAAGAAACGACATTTGACCACCCGCCAAATCAAAAAGGATGCGAAAGACTTCCTAGTCTTCCGTACAACCCAAGATAAGATTAAAAATATTTCAAGAGAAGATTAAAAGGATATTGGGATTAAGGGAATGTAGTGGTAGAACCCTCACCCACTACTGCACTCGCTGCAACGAATGGACCCAGGGTGTAGCAGTCCTCATAAAGAGTCTGGACGTCTTTTAAGTAAAATGAAGCGAACACCGACTTGCTCCTCCAAAAGGTCGCGTCCATAATACTTCGCAGAGACCTGTTTTGCTTAAAAGCCACCGAAGTTGCTATCGCTCTCACTTCGTACGTCTTGACCTTAAGCAAACAACTATCTTTCTCATTCAAATGAGAATGTGCCTCCCGGATTAAAAATCTAATAAAGTACGATAAAGCATTTTTAGACATGGGCAATGAGGGCTTCTTAACGGAGCACCATAAGGCCTCAGAACCACCTCGTAATGGTTTAGTACGAGCCAAATAAAACTTAAGAGCTCTAACTGGGCACAGTACTCTTTCAACCTCGTTGCCTACGATTTCTGACAGACAAGGTATATCAAAAGATTTAGGCCAAGGACGAGAAGGCAGTTCATTCTTGGCCAAAAAACCAAGTTGAAGCGAACATGTGGCTTTATTTGTAGAGAAGCCGATGTTCTTACTAAAGGCATGGATCTCACTGAACCTTTTAGCCGAAGCCAAGCACACCAAAAAATGCGTCTTGAGGGTGAGATCCTTCAGGGAGGCTGAATGCAATGGCTCAAACCTGTCGGACATTAGGAACCTTAGGACCACGTCTAAGTTCCAAGCAGGAGTACACATACGACGCTCCTTAGAGGTCTCGAAGGACTTAAGGAGATCTTCATTATTTGACAGATCCAAGCCTCTATGTCTGAACACAGATGCCAACATGCTCCTGTAGCCCTTAATAGTGGGAGCAGAGAGGGAGCGAACATTTCTCAGATGCAGGAGAAAATCTGCAATTTGGGCTACAGAGGTACTGGAAGAGGAAATAGAGGATGACTTGCACCACTCTCTAAAGACCTCCCACTTCGACTGGTAGACCTTGATAGTAGATGATCTCCTAGCCCTCGCGATCGCTCTGGCTGCCTCCTTCGAAAATCCTCGAGCTCTTGAGAGTCTTTCGATAGTCTGAAGGCAGTCAGACGAAGCGCGGGGAGGCTTTGATGAAGACTCCTTACGTGGGCCTGCCGTAAGAGATTCATCCTTAAAGGTAGACTCCTTGGAACGTCTACCAGCCATTGAAGTACCTCTGTGAACCACTCTCTCGCGGGCCAGAGGGGAGCAACCAACGTCAACCTTGTCCCTTCGTGAGAGGCGAACTTCTGCAGAACCTTGTTGATGATCTTGAACGGCGGAAATGCGTAAGCGTCCATGTGAGACCAGTCCAACAGAAAGGCATCTATGTGGGCCGCCTCTGGATCTGGGACTGGAGAGCAATAGGTCGGGAGCCTTTTGGTCAATGAGGTCGCAAAGAGGTCTATGGTGGGCTGACCCCAAGTCATCCAAAGAATCTTGCACACGTCCTTGTGGAGGGTCCATTCTGTAGGGATCACCTGACCTCTCCGACTGAGACAGTCCGCCAAGACGTTCAATTTTCCCTGGACGAACCTCGTCAACAGTGAGATGCCTCGATCTTTTGACCAGATGAGGAGGTCCCTTGCGATGACGAACAGTGTGTGGGAGTGAGTGCCTCCTTGCTTGGAGATGTAAGCCAAGGCTGTGGTGTTGTCCGCATTCACTTCTACCACTTTGTTTCGGAGAAGACTCTCGAAACTCGTCAAGGCCAAGTGAACAGCCAACAGCTCCTTGCAGTTGATGTGAAGGCTCCTCTGATCCGACGTCCAAAGACCCGAACATTCCAGACCGTCCAGAGTCGCTCCCCAACCCAAATCCGACGCGTCTGAAAATAACACGTGGTTTGGGTTCTTGACCGCCAGGGACAGACCCTCTCGAAGACCTATATTGCTGTCCCACCAGTTCAGGCACGTCTTTACTGGTTCGGAGATCGGGATTGAGACAGCCTCCAAAGTCTTGTTCTTGTCCCAATGGGAGTCTAGATGGAACTGGAGAGGGCGAAGGTGAAGTCTCCCTAGAGAGATAAATTGTTCCAGGGATGACAGCGTCCCTAGGAGGCTCATCCAACTTCTCACAGAGCAACGGTCTTTTCTCAGCATGAGGCGGACTTTGAGCAAGGCTTGATCTATCCTGGTGGCAGACGGAAAAGCCCGAAAAGCTAGACTGCGAATCTCCATCCCCAAATAGAGAATCGTTTGGGAGGGAGTCAGCTGAGACTTCTCTAAGTTCACCAACAGTCCCAACTCCTTTGCAAGATCCAACGTCCATTGAAGGTCCTGCAGACAGCGATGACGGGACGACGCTCTGAGCAGCCAGTCATCCATGTACAGGGAGGCTCGAATCCCCGATAAATGAAGAAATTTTGCCACATTTCTCATGAGCCTCGTAAAAACAAGAGGAGCAGGGCTGAGGCCGAACACAGTGCTCGGAATTGGTACACCACATTCCTGTATACAAACCTCAGATACGGTTGAGAATCCGGGTGTATAGGAATGTGGAAGTACGCATCCTGCAGGTCGAGAGAGACCATCCAGTCTCCCTCTCTGACCGCTGCTAGGACGGACTTCGTGGTCTCCATCATAAATTTTGTTTTGACAACAAAAACGTTGAGCGCACTGACATCCAGCACCGGCCTCCAACCTCCTGTATGCTTTGGGACTAGGAAGAGACGGTTGTAAAATCCCGGTGATTGAAGATCCGAGACTTTCACCACCGCTCCCTTCTCTAGCAACTGAGACACCTGCAGTTGTAGTGCCTGTCTCCTTGACTCCTCTCGATACCTGGGAGAGAGGTCTATAGGAACTTTTACCAGAGGAGGTCTCCGTACAAAAGGTATTTTGTACCCCTCCTTTAGCAACAACACAGACTCCCGGTCTGCACCCCTCTTCTCCCAGGCCTGCCAGAAGTTGTTCAGTCTGGCCCCTACCGCTGTCTGAGGACGTGGGCAGTCAGACTCTGCCACGGGAGGACTTGGATCCTCTCCTCTTGCCTCTTTTACTATCGGCACGAGCGCCTCCCTTACCGGGGGCTCTGCCACGAAAGGGCGGGATAAACCTCGTTGCTGGAGTATCGAGCTTGGGTCTTACGACATAAGATGATGAAGGAGCAGCCTTGCGCGCCGACGTAGCCATCAGGTCGTGGGTATCCTTCTGCACCAGAGAAGCTGCAATATCCTTGATTAACTGCTGAGGAAACAAGGCAGATGACAACGGGGCAAAGAGAAGCTCTGACCTTTGGCAGGGAGTTACTCCTGCCGAAAGGAACGAGCAAAGAGTCTCCCTCTTCTTAAGGACTCCTGCCGTAAAGGTAGCAGCGAGCTCATTAGAGCCATCACGGATAGCTTTGTCCATGCAGGACATAATTAGCACAGATACATCACGGTCGGCCGAAGAGATCTTCCTGCTCAAGGCTCCCAGCGACCAATCCAAGAAGTTAAAAACTTCGAAGGCCCTGTAAACCCCTTTGAGGAGATGATCAAGGTCCGAAGAGGACCAGCAAACTTTAGAGCGTCTCATGGCCAGGCGACGGGGAGAGTCTACGAGGCTTGAGAAGTCTCCCTGGGCAGAGGCAGGAACTCCCAAGCCGAGAACTTCTCCCGTGTCATACCAGACGCTCGCTCTAGAAGCCAGTTTAAAAGGAGGGAAAGCAAAGGCTGTCTTCCCCAAACTCCTCCTGGTGATCAACCAATCGCCTAGTAAACGCAAAGCTCTCTTAGAAGAGCGAGAGAGCACTAGCTTAGTAAACGACGGCGTCGAAGTAGCTAGGCCTAGCGTAAACTCTGACGGAGGCGAACGAGGAGCAGCAGTTACAAAATGGTCAGGAAACAGTTCCTTAAAAATCAGCATGATCTTTTTAAAATCAAGAGAGGGCTGAGCAGCTTAAGGCTCCTCTTCGTCTGACAAAGTCCCCAAAGGAATATCAGTTGGAAGGGGATCAGCGACTTCCTCATCCGACGGAACCTCGTCCGACAACTGCCGAGTCTCATGATACTGAGAGACATGCCGAGGAGGCAACGCTTGACAGGCAATGTCAACAAGCAACGGAGCAGCAGTAGCAGAAGAGGAAGCGACGTCACGACGCTGCTGAAAGGACTGAAAGTCCTGTGACTGACCAACAACAACAGCTGAAGTTAATTGACGCTCGACGTCACGTCAGACCTGCATTGACTGCAGAGTCTGAGCAGGCAAAACAACCTCCGACTGCGGTGACTGACGCTCAACGTCACGTCGAGGCAACGGAGCCGGTCGGCGAACGTCAGTGCGGGGCTGCGGCGGCAGCAGCTGAACGTCAGTCCGAGACTGCAGCAAAGGAGGATCCATGTCACGTGACTGACGTGAAAGACTAGGCACACGACTAGCATCGCGTTTCAAAGCACTAGAAACGTCAGCACTAACGTCAAACGGACGAGTGAATACTCGTTTGGGCGGCTGAAGGCCGGAGTCACGTTCAGCGCACTGGCGACTCGTAAGCAAAGGATCATCGCGAACCTGCTCAACGTCATACTCCTCCATAAGGGAGGCAAGCTTAGACTGCGTCCCGCAGGACAACCCACTTCGGGTCAACGGGAGTCGGAACGGGCCGTGACGTCGGTAACGTCTGCGTTGGCAAAACATTGCCTCTACCGCGACCCTCGGACCCCGTGTTACGCTTGCGCTTAACAGGCGAACAGTCATCCGACGACTGCAAAAGGTCAGAGCTGCCCCAATGGCTACAGCCAGGACGCTGGACCTGTCCTGAAGGGACTGACTTTCGCTTCAAGGGTCTAGAAACCTTGCGCCAAGGTTTCTTGTGCGATAAGTCTTCGGAGGACGAGGAGAACATAGTCTCACCCGTCTTATGGTAAGGGCGATCTTGACGAGAAACGTCCGATACCAAAGAGGGAACGTCTGTACGTTGGTTTACGCCTCTCGCCCCCTTAAGTCCTACGACATTACTTCTCCCTGGTGCAGGGGAGCCTGAAAGAGGTCTCGGACTAGGGAAGCGACAAGCACGAACAGACGAACCCTCGGTCGCAACACTAAACACACTTTGCGCACTTATCACTTTATCACTACGATTTTCTGTTTTACCACTCTGACACTTCAACAACTTAACATCTGACATGAGTTGGTTACGGTCCGATGCTAAGGACTCAACTTTTTCGCCTAAAGCTTGAATCGCTAGAAACATATCCCGCATGGACGGTTCATGAGTGCTAGTAGGGGGTTCAGGAACAACTACTACAGGGGAAGGATTAGGTTCAGGGGCATGGGAGGAGGAAAATTCCAAAGATCTAGAGGAGCTTCTCCTCACCCTATCTCTCTCAAGCTTACGAGTATATTTGTCATACTCAAGCCAGTCGAATTCCGACAAGACCACGCACTCCACACACCGATCTCCTAATTGGCAGGATTTACCCCGGCAATTAGAACAAACAGTATGAGGGTCGATAGAGGCCTTGGGAAGACGTTTGTTGCAATCCCTCGCACACTTGCGATATACAGGAGAAGGGTCAGCCATTTTGAACAATCAGAGAAAATCCAAGTCAAAACCAAATTCATCAACAATAAACACCAGCCAAAATTGATATTTTGATTGTAAAATAAATTTTTGAATATACTTACCCGGTGAATATATAATAGCTGACGTCTCCGACGGCTCGACAGAATCCAAAAACTCGAGAGCGATCGCCATGAAGGTAGCGGGTGTGCCCACCAGCGCCGACTATCGGCCAGATACCGCATATACATGTAAACAGCTCCAGTTCTTCTCATCCCGCTGGGTCTCTATCGGGGAGGAAGGGGGGGCCTTTAATTTATATATTCACCAGGTAAGTATATTCAAAAATTTATTTTATAATCAAAATATCATTTTTAAATATTAAACTTAGCCGGTGAATATATAATAGCTGATTCACACCCATGGTGGTGGGTAGAGACCAGTATTAATACAGTTTACGGCGTATATGCTTAGAGTTTTTGACAGTTATATCATAACAAAACCCAAATAAATATAGGTACCTGGTAAGGAAGCTGACTCTAACGATTACTCTGCCTTGTTAGTCCGCTTTCCTCACGAAGCCCAGCCATCCTCTTAGGATGCTGAAAGACTCCCAGGAGCTGAAGTATCCAGGGCGACAACCCATACAACAGGACCTCATCAAAACCCTTAATCTGGGCGCTCTCAAGAAATGACATTTGACCACCCGCTAAATCAAAAAGGATGCGAAAGGCTTCTTAGCCTTCCGTACAACCCAATTAAAAACATTTCAAGAGAAGATTAAAAGGATATTGGAATTAAGGGAATGTAGTGGTAGAACCCTTACCCACTACTGCACTCGCTGCAACGAATGGACCCAGTGTGTAGCAGTCCTCATAAAGAGTCTGGACATCTTTTAAGTAAAATGACGCGAATACCGACTTGCTTCTCCAAAAGGTCGCGTCCATAATACTTCGGAGAGATCTGTTTTGCTTAAAGGCCACGGAAGTTGCTATAGCTCTTACTTCGTGCGTCTTAACCTTAAGCAAGCAACGATCTTTTTCACTCAAGTGAGAATGAGCCTCTCGGATTAAAAATCTAATAAAATATGACAAAGCATTCTTTGACATAGGCAATGAAGGCTTCTTAACTGAGCACCACAAGGCCTCAGATCCACCTCGAGAGGATTTAGTCCGAGCTAAATAAAACTTCAGAGCTCTAACTGGACACAGCACTCTTTCAAGCTCGTTGCCTACGATCTCTGACAGGCAAGGTATATCAAATGACTTAGACCAAGGACGAGAAGGCAGTTCATTTTTGGCCAAGAAAACCAAGCTGAAGTGAACATGTGGCTTTATCTGTAGAAAAGCCGATGTTCCTACTGAAGGCATGGATCTCACTGACCCTTTTAGCCGAAGCCAAGCACACTAAGAAAAGCGTCTTGAGGGTGAGATCCTTCTGGGAGGCTGAATGTAATGGCTCAAACCTGTCGGACATTAGGAACCTTAGGACCACGTCTAAGTTCCATCCAGGAGTTGCCATACGACGCTCCTTAGAGGTCTCGAAGGACTTAAGGAGATCTTGGAGATCTTTATTATTGGACAGATCTAAGCCTCTATGTCTGAACACAGACGCCAACATGCTCCTGTAGCCCTTAATAGTGGGCGCTGAGAGGGAGCGAACATTTCTCAGATGTAGGAGAAAGTCTGTAATTTGGGCTACAGAGGTACTGGAAGAGGAAATGGATGATGACTTGCACCAGTCTCTAAAGACTTCCCACTTCGACTGGTAGACCTTGATGGTAGATGCTCTCCTAGCTCTCGCAATCGCTCTGGCTGCCTCCTTCGAAAATCCTCGAGCTCTTGAGAGTCTTTCGATAGTCTGAAGGCAGTCAGACGAAGCGCGGGGAGGCTTTGATGAAGACTCCTTACGTGGGGCTGCCGTAAGAGATCCATCCTTAAAGGTAGACTCCTTGGAACGTCTACCAGCCATTGAAGTACCTCTGTGAACCACTCTCTCGCGGGCCAGAGTGGAGCAACCAATGTCAACCTGGTCCCTTCGTGAGAGGTGAACTTCTGCAGCACCTTGTCTAGGATCTTGAAAGGTGGAAAGGCATAAACGTCCAGGTGAGACCAGTCCAGCAGGAAAGCGTCTATGTGGGCTGCCTCTGGATCTGGAACTGGAAAACAGTAAGTCGAGAGCCTCTTTGTCAGAGAGAGTCGCAAAAAGATCTATGGTGGGTTGACCCCATGTCATCCATAGCTTCTCGCACACAGTCTTATGCAACGTCCACTCCATGGAGATGACTTGTCCTCTTCTGCTGAGGCCGTCCGCCAAGACATTCATTTCCTTGCACAAATCTCGCCAAAGGAGAGATGTTACTGCCTTAAATGGAGTTCCTTCTGATCCGTGGATCAAAGACCCGAGCCTTCCAGACTGTCCAGTGGAGCTCCCTAACCCAAATCCGATGCATCTGAAAACAACACATGGTTAGGGTTCTTGATCGCAAGAGAAAGACCTTCTCGAAGTCTGATGTTGCTGTCCCACCAAGTCAGACATGTCTAGACTGAGTTGGAGATTGGGAAAGAGATACTCACTAAGTCCTTCTCCTTGTTCCAATATTTTAGGTGAAATCGGAAAGGGCATAGGTTGAGTCTCCCCAGAGAGATAAACTACTCCAGCGATGAAAGAGTTCCCACAAGGCTAGTTCAAACTCTTGCAGAGCAACTGTTTTTCTCTTGCAAGTGAAGGACTTTTAACAGAGCTTGTTCCATTCTTGCGGGAGACGAAAAGGGCCGAAAAATAAGACACTGTATCTCCATTCCCAAAAAAAGAATAGTCTGGGATGGGGTACTGTAAGTTACGACTTCTCTACGTTCACTATGAGACCTAGCTCCTTGGTTAGGTCTAATGTCCATTAGAGGCTCTCCAGACAGCGATATAATGACGACGCCCTGATTAGCCAGTCGTCAAAATAAAGGGAGGCTCTGAATCCTCAAAAAAATGTAGAAAGCTTGCTACTTTTTGCAAGGGCCTTGTAAAAATAAGAGCAGGAATGAGGTCGGAGTACAATGCTCGACAGTGGTACATTACTTTCCCGTCCACAAACCTCAGATGTAGTTGAAAGTTTGGATGAATCGGGATGTGGAAGTATGCATCCTGAAGGTCGAGAGAGACCATCCAGTCGCCTTCCCTTAATGCTGTCAAGACAGCTTTGGTAGTCTTCATCGTGAAGTTTGTCTTGACAATGAACACATTGAGCGCACTTACATCTTAAGTACTCCTGCAGTGAACGTGGCTGCCAGATCATTGGAGCCATCCCTGATAGTCTTGTTCCTGCAGAGAACGTGGCTGTCAGATCATTGGAGCCATCCCTGATAGCCTTGTTCATGCATGACATAATTGTACAGCAAAACTTCAAACGCTCGAAAAACTCCTAACGGGAGATGGTCTAGCTCTGAAGCCGACCATAAAATCTCGGAGCGTCTCATGGCCAGGCGCCGGGGAGAGTCTATGAGGCTTGAGAAGTCTCTCTGGGCAGAGGCAGGAACTCCCAAGCCGAGAACTTCTCCTGTGTCATACCAGACGCTCGCTCTATAAGCCAGTTTAAAAGGAGGGAAAGCAAAGGCTGTCTCCCCCAAACTCCTCCTGGTGATCAACCAGTCGCCTAGCAAACGTAAAGCTCTCTTAGAAGAGCGAGAGAGCACTAGCTTAGAAAACAACGGCTTCGAAGTAGCTAGGCCTAGTGTAAACTCTGACGTTTAGGCGAACGAGGAGCAGCAGTTACAAAATGGTCCGGACAAAGATCCTTAAAAATCAGCATGATTTATATAAAGTCCATAGAGGGCTGAGCAGCTTTAGGCTCCTCTCTGTCTGACAAAGTCCCCAAGGGAATATCAGTAGGAGGGGATCAGCAACTTCCTCATCTGAAGGAACCTCGTCCGACAATTGCTGAGTCTCAAGCAAGGGAGAAACCTGCCGTGGTGGCAATGCTTGACAAGCAGAGTCCACACGCAAAGGAGCATCAGTAGCAGTCAAGGACGCTACGTCATGTAACTGCTTAAAGGACTGACCAGCAACAACAACAGGAGCGGGAGGACGCTCGACGTCAAGTCGAGACTGCCTTGACTGCCTAGATTGAGCAGTTAAAACAACTCTTGACTGCGGTGCTTGACGCTCAACGTCAAAACAAGGCAACTGAGCTGGTTGGCGAACGTCCTGAACGTCAACACGAGACTGTGGCAGCGGCTGAACGTCAACACGAGGCTGCGGCAGCGGCTGAAAGTCAACACGGGACTGCAGCGAGTGAGGATCCAAGTCACGTGACTGACGTGATAAACTACCGACATCACGTTTCATAACGTCAAAAGGACGAGTAAATGCTCGTTTGGGCGGCTGACGGCCAGAGTCTCGTTTAGCGTAACGGCGACTCGAAAGCGAAGGTTCATCGTGAACCTGCTCAACGTCAAACTTCTCCATAAGGGAGGCAAGCTTAGTCTGCATGTCCTGCAGGACAACCCATTTAGGATCAACGGGAGTCGGAACGGGCCGAGACGACGGTAACGTCTGTGTTGGCAAAACATTGCCTTTACCGCGACCCTCGGACCCCGTGTTACGCTTGCGTTTAATAGGCGAACCGTCTTCCGACGACTGCAAAGGGTCAGAGCTGTCCCCATGGCTACAGCCAGGACGGTGGACCTGTCCTGAAGGGACTGACTTCCGCTTTAAGGGTCTAGAAACTTTGCTCCAAGGTTTCTTTTGCGAGAAGCCTTCGGATGACGAGGAGAAAAACAGCCTCGCTCGTCTTATGGTAGGGGCGATCTTGCGAGACACGCCCGATACCATAGAGGGAACGTCTGTTCGTTGGTTAAAGCCTCTCGTCCCCATAAGTCCTATGACATTACTTCTCCCTGGTAGCATGGGAGCCTGAAAGAGGTCTCGGACTAGGTGAACGACAAGCACGAACAGACGAACCCTCGGTCGCAACACTAAAAAACACTTTGCGCAATTATCACTTTATCACTACGATTTTCTGTTTTTGCACTTACTTCACTGATATCGTATTTTTCAATAATTTCACATTAGGCATGAATAAAACTGATTTCTACCTGAAGCACGCAATTCTCCCTTACATCAAAAGGTTATAATTGCGAAATGAGTCGTATAATGTAAGCACATTAGTATAAGCAAAAATCAGTAAACATATATATCGAATAAAACGGAAATATATAAAGTTAAAAAGGATCAGTGACTGGGGAGGAGACTAAACACTAGTTCATTAAAGACTACGTTTTCAATCTCTCACCGTACAGTGCCTTGGGACGAGAATAAAAACTAAAAACGTTTTATCCTTTCTCCCCGTACAGAGACTTGGGACGACAGTAAAAAACTGAATCGAGAACAACGTTACTCGCTCCCAAACTCCTTACTTGGGACGAGAATAAAGATCGGATCGTTCTCTCTTCCTCTCTCTCTCTCTCTTGATGTCACACAGAAGAGAAATGCCCACTCACCCTTCGTCAATAAACCGGTTATTTGACCAAAGGAAAAAACTGAAAGGACTAAGAAATTGAAAATTAACAAGTTCCTTTAAATTAGTATTTAAAACACTTCCGTTTGAAAGAAGAATGAACAAAACGTCAAAATCGATTTACTCTTTCTGCAAAGTGAAACCGTGATTCTCTCTTTCTCTATTGTAACGATAGAGCGCAAACTGCGTAGCATAAATAAACCAAACGTTAGTTCATCTTTGAAACAGCACGAAGACTATTCAAAGAAAATCTTTCATAAAATATCTACTAAAAAATATTCATTTCATAACTCTTACAGAGCAAATGATTTAAACTTAACGAAAATAAAAGTTGAATGAGCTCAACGTTGTTTAACTTCGGTTTCCAAGTTAGGACCGCCTACTCTCGGACTAGGGGAGGAATAGGTAAGGCCACATATAAACAAAACATAAAATTTATCTTGATGTTTAGTATAAATGGAAAGCTAATCGAAGAGGCCTAATAAAGGCAGGTGAGATATAAAATATATAGAGGAAAATCTATACTGTAATTAACAACAACAATTTATAACGTGATAAGATAATTGCTAAAAGCCTAAAACACACTTCCGTACACTAAGGGAAGGGTCGGCCATCTTTACTCTATGGAAAAAACCAGAGATAAAAGAGCAAGGGCAAAACACTTTTACTCTCCTTTCAAAAGCATTTCTTTTGAGGATAGTATTGAATAATCCAACACGGCGAAAGCAATAAAACCAAAACCAAGTACTTCACCAATTCGGTAGAAAACTCGGTCATAATAGCGAGTGGAAACGACTTGTCGATGAAACCGACAGAGAAGAACTGGAGCTGTTTACATGTATATGCGGTATCTGGCCGATAGTCGGCGCTGGTGGGCACACCCGCTACCTTCATGGCGATCGCTCGCGAGTTTTTGGATTCTGGCGAGCCGTCGGAGACGTCAGCTATTATATATTCATCGGCTAAGTTTAATATTTAAAAAAAGGGTTTCAAGAGTTTAATTGAAGAAAACACCCGACACAGCGAAAGCCAATAAACAACCAAAATAAAGTACTTCACCAAATCGGTCGAAAACTCAAGGTCATAAGCGAGCGGAACCAACTTGTCGACAAGACCGACAGAGAAGAACTGGAGAAATTGACAAGTATATGCGGTATCTGGCCGATAGTCGGCGCTGGTGGTCACACCCGCAACCTTCACGGCGATCGCTCGCGAGTTTTTGGAATCTGTCGAGCCGTCCGAGACGTCAGCTATTATATATATTCACCGGCTAAGTTTAATATTTAAAATCTCTTTCTAACAAGTCATTTATCATAATTTTTTCTCGTACACTGTGTCCTGTTGTATTAAAAAATTTTCCCCTTCACCTAATGTTCTGACACTTTACTCAAGCTTGAAGCTATCTTATCTGAAGAAGATAGAGCTATTCATGTATACTGCTCATTTTCCCCAAAATGAATCAGCGGTCATGCTACAAGTTTATTCAGCAAGCTCAAGGCAAGGGAAGATAAGGAGGAAGCAAGGTTCTTGCTGGGTTCCCTTGCCCAGTATAAAATCAAGGTGTGGTACCCAGTGCCCAGTTCATCCTTGATTGTTTGCCTTTTACCCAGATTTTTGGGTATTCCACCATTGTATATTTTGTGTAGTGAATGTTGGGGTGTGGTCAGCATTCGGACACTAGGCAGTTTGAGTGCTACCTCTGGCCACAGTCCGTAAACCACTACATATTTTTTAGATCCCAGACCCGGGAAACACCAACCTTTAGATATGACATCGTCATCGAGTAAACGCCGAAAGGCTAAGAAGAGCCTGAGCCGGGATGTTGAGATCTTGTCAAGATTGTCAATGGCCTGGCAACTCAGGTCAAGTCCCTGACACTTCAAGTGGCGGCCCTGAAGAGCGTTGAGCCTTCACCGTGTCACGTTGCCACTATGGTCAAAACCACAGTGACCACCAGTGCTCCTTCTACGTCCCCAGCTTGGCCTAATATCAATGGTCTCGCAATCCCAGTCACTGGAGCAGAGCCAGTGATTGGAGGTCTCCAGACCCCTCCAGGGTTCTCACCATTACCCCCCCCCTCCCATGTACCAGGCTTCTGGGAGTCTCCTGATCTGAGTGGACTGCTTGCTTCCTCGCCTGTTGTGGCAACTAACCCCTTTAGTCGGCCAGAGACTGCAGCCAGTAGACTAGGGGAGCAGTTCCTGGACAACCCGGCCAAAGCCAGTAGGCCAGAGAAGGCTCCAGCAGCTACGGCTGAGGCAGTTCTTGCCCAGACAGGGGCTATTCCAAAACAGACACCAGGCCAAGGAAAAACCCAGACCAGCATTACCCGAAACTTTGATTTTGTCCCAGGAGTCCACCAGCGAAGAGTCTGGTAGTGACACTTCCAGCTCCTGTCTCAGTGTCAGCTCGGACACTGTCTCCACCGACCACGCCCAGTCCCTCCAGACAGAACGCAGTCTGTCTGATCTGCTCAAGGTCCTCAACTCTAGGAGGAACCCCAAGCCTGAAATCTTCCAGCTAGAAACTGGCCAGAGTTTTGCCCAATTCCTAAGGAATTTTGAGGCCTACTGTGCGAGTAAATATACCACAGGAAGCTCTGGCCGGTGCACCGTTGAGCTAGAAAGATTCCTAAAGGGGGAAATGAAGGAGGCATTCTCGGCCATAGGGGGTCCCGAGATCTCATACCCCGACATGAAGGAACGCCTCCTCGACTGGTGCCGAGAAGCCCGAGAGAGGCGTGATGCGGGTAGGAAGGCCTGGTTCAGCAGTGACACCTGTGGCGAGGGCAAACTGCTGAAGATTTACGCCGTCCGGTTGGCCTCCCTGTACAGGTCGGCCTATCCTTGCCGTAGTTTGGACCGGAGGGAGCTTAGGCAGAAGCTCCTCAGAACTGTTCCAAGCAGAGCTGCGAGTTGGCTGGAACAGTCTGTGGCCACCATTAATGTTTCTGCTGGCCGTCAGGCCACTTGGCAGGATGTTCTACACCTGTTGAGTGTTCTCAACGAGGCATCCCATCAGCGAAGCTAGAAGGCAGAGGATTTGGCCATCAGTCGTGTGGGACAGTCATGGCACGGATCGTATACCAACAGGGTTGCCATGGCTGCCCCCAGCAGTTTGCCTGTCAGGACCAATAGCCGGGAGAGCCGAGATGGGAGTGAGTCCAGTGCTTCTTCTCGGACTTTTTCGCGCTCATGGAGCACATGACATTGTTCGCGCACCTGGCGCACATAAGGTTGTTTGTGCGCAGTGTACTCTTCGCGCATATGGCACGCCAAAGGATGAAGCCGCGCGCCATGATCGCCATTTTGCTTGCGCGCCAAGACAGTCGTGCACGCCGATCAGGTCGTGCGCGCCAATTTGACAGTGCGCGCGAGCATTCTCAGGTTGGTGAGAGAACTGACTGTTACGCTCACCCGAAGGTTCACGATAGCTTGTGTTGTGTGAGCGCGAATGATCAACACAACGAGAGTTTGGAAACTCACTGTCATAAAAAGAAAGACTCAGGTCACGAGAACCCGAAGGGTCAGCGTGAACTGTGTTGCGCGAACCCGAAGGGTCAGCGCAACGAGAAACCGAAGTTTCCCTGTCACTAAACACTGAAGTGTCGGAGTAACTAAAGTAACGGGAGCCCAAGGGTTCTGCGTAACTAATGTTACAAGACCCCGAAGGGTCAGCTTAACGAGAAACCAAAGTTTCCTCGTCACAAAACACCGAAGTGTCAGTGACTAAAGTTACGAGAGCCCTAGGGTTCAACGTAACTGATGTTACGAGAGACCCCCCCCCCCTCTCCCTCTCTTTCTCTGTGAGGAGGAACGTCAAGTTGAAGGTTAACAGCGAATGCTACCTCGTAATGAGGGCAGCTCACGAGCTACCACATGGAGCGCAGGATAATGAACAGGGCAGCCGTAGCACTCGGCCTTGTGTTCTACGTCGCTGTTACTTGTGGGGGGGAAAAACAAAAATCATCAAGGTAAGTCGTTGCAGGAGAGAAGGGCAGCATGTCCGTCCTCTACCGAGCCAAAAAGTAAAGTGGTTACTCAGCCGAGAGGTGTGAGTGAGCAGGGTAGCCAGTCTACGACACCCCCCACCCACTAACTAGCAGTTGGGGTAGTTATCCCTCACTAAATTTATCATGTCTCGTCTTTCAGCTGCGCCAAAAGTAATACCCTATTACTGTATAAATAGCGAAGGTTTGTATCTGAGTCGGTACAAATATATTTTCTGTTAAAATGTTTAAATATAATGTCTTTTATTATATATATTCTGTTAAAATGTTTATTTATAATGACTTGTTCAAATTCCATGTCACTTCACTCACGTATGAACTGCGCGCTATCATTAGCAATGTTACGCAACGTTACGATGGCACTGCTAATGTTAGAAATGCTATGATAATATTAGCATGTGTATTTTAAAGCATTTTTCCTTGTACTCTTTACACAATATACAAAAAGGTACAAAAAGGTACAGAACCTAACAAACCCACATAACCTAACCTAGAAGTTCCCAGGTCACAACCCCTACCCGGGGGCAAGCCCCCAGACCCCCTTCCCAGGTCACAACCCCTACCCGGGGGCAAGCCCCCGGACCCCCTTCCCAGATCACAACCCCTACCCGGGGGCAAGACCCCGGACCCCCTTCCCAGGTCACAACCCCTACCCGGGGGCAAGCCCCCGGACCCCCTTCCCAGATCACAACCCCTACCCGGGGGCAAGACCCCGGACCCCCTTCCCAGGTCACAAACCTGTACTGGCAAGAGGTGATGTTAAGTTTTCCTGTAGGGTAGGAAGGAACGACACTGGGGCACTGTATACGATGAGGTATTACATTGTGTGATTTAAAGAAATTATCAACATTGGATGTCGTATCAAAAAAAAAAAAAAACCATGAAATTTAGCAAATGCTTTTAAGTATGGAATACTGCTGCCGTTACAAGTTTCTATAACTTCCTCCATCGCAAAATACGCAAAACAAATCTCACTTGAAATAAAAAACACCTGACTAGGACAAAGGTTTCCATGGAAAAGGATCTGTTGGGAGGGGTATGAAGAGACCATGTAAAGAGATACGGGAAGGGGGTAGGGAAATATTAACCCCCGCCCCCTGTGCAAACTTTCCATACGTATGGGTTCGTGATTGGTTAACGGGAAAACAACGGAGTCTAGAGAGTAAACACGAATGAACTAGAATGGGAAACTTGTCCAGAGCAAGTATTTATGTAAAATCGGGGGGGGGGGGGGGGGGGGTGACAAGGTAATAACAAAATGTATGAAAGTAATATAACAAGATAAAATGGAATGTATGATAAATAATATTTAATAGGAATATAAAATGGGGTGATTTTATAAGGTATAGGATAATAAAATGAGTAATACTGGGGTCAAACGTAATATGTATACGAGGGTATTACATAAAAGGAATGGTATAGTTGTACTGGATCAAGTAATACTTGAATAACATGAGTGAAGTTAAATAATTGCATTTCATGGTTAGGGAAGGAGAAATCCTATTGGTGGAGGAGGAGGAGCCTATGCGCGGGTTTTTGTGCAGAAGGTCGAAACCTGCTATGTACAAACGAACGAACGGGAGAGACTACAATCGACTAGTAGAATGACAAAAAATAAATGAAAAACACTGCTAATGTTAGCATGTTACGCTAACATTGCCGCAGCTCTACATCACACATTGGCAGCTCTGGTTACCGTATTTTTTCACGAGTCATAGCCTTTGCAACGGCGCCTCCAAAGTTTATCCAGGTATACTCTTTGTCTTTTCCTCCATTTATTATACATCCAAAAAGGTAATGTATAGAGAAGAAAAGGCTTGTTTTACCATTATAAATCGTTTCCCCACCCAAAACCCCGAGTTCCCACTGGGGTTCCCCCATTATCGTAGGATATACAGTAGATATATATATATATTTCTGAAACTATTCATTTGCGACGGGAATGAGTGTCATTTTCGAAGAGAGCGGAATTTTTGGTATTATTTTACTGTATTACAGGGCAATGTAACATAGGAAAAAAAAATCCGCTCTCTTTGAAAATAACACTCGTTCCCGTCGCAAATGAATAGTTTCAGAAATATATATATATATCTATACTACGATAATGGGGGACCCCCGTGGGAACTCGGGGTTTTGGGTGGGGAAAACATACTGGGGAAACGATATATAATGGTAAAACAAGCCTTTTCTTCTCTATACTTTACCTTCTTGGATGTATAATAAATGGAGGAAAAGACAAAACAGTATAACTGCATAAACTTTGGAGGCGCCGTTGCAAAGGCTATGACTCGTGAAAAAATACGGTAACCAGAGCTACCAACGTGTGATGTAGAGCTGCAGCAATGCTAGCGTAACATGCTATCATTAGCAGTGTTTTTCATTTATTTTTTGTCATTCTACTTGTCGGTTGTAGTAGCTCTCGTTCATTCATTTGTACATAGTAGGTTTCGACCTTTGCGCAAAAACTCCGCCTCCCTGCGCAGAGACTCCACCTCCACCAATATGATTTCTTCTTCTCTAACCGTCAAATTTAACTATTCGACTTCACATGTTTATTCAAGTATATGACTTGAACCAGTACAACTATTACCATCCCTTTTATGTAATACCCCCGTATACATATTACGATTGACCCCAGTATTACACGTCTTATTATCCGATACCTTATAAAATCACCCCATTCTATATTCCCATTAAATATTATTTATCATACATTCCATTTTATCTTTTGTTATTACCTTGTCATGCCCAGATTTCACATAAATACTTGCTCTGGACAGGTTTCCCATTCTGGTTCATTCATGTTTACTCTCTAGACTCCGTTGCTTTTCCGTTAACCAATCACGAACACATATGGTGTAAAGTTTGCACGGGGGGGGGTTGTTAATATTTCCCAACCCCCACCTTCCAACAAACCCTTTTCCGTGGGAACCTTTGTCCAAGTCAGGTCTTTGTTAGTTCAAGTGGCGTCTTTTTGCATATTTTACGATGGAAGTTTTGGAAAATTGTAACGACTTCAGTAATCTATACTTGAAAGTATTTTGGTGAATTCCAATTTTGATAATTTTCTTAAATCTTGTAATGTAATATACCAACTTTTACAGTGTTCCAAGTGCAGTACTAAACTAAGCCAAAACAGTCAAGACGCCACAGACTCATAGTCAGAACACCCCAGTAACCCACAAGTTTCGTCGTCACAATCATAAAAATAAGTCATTCATTTCTTTAATTTTAATGTGTCAGTTTTACTATATTTTGTTAGAGGGCGAAGCTCAACATTACCGCTTGCCAGTGCATACGACCTTGATGTTTTGTTTTCCTGTGATCGTAAGCGAGCCAGTGGCGGAACAAGAACCATTATATTTAAAGTTGCTAATGTTCGCGTGCGCAGCTCAACATTGCCGCTTGCCAGTACATACGAGCTTGATGTTTTATTTTCATGCGAGAGAAGCGAGCTAATGGCGGAACAAGAACCATTATATAGTGTGGCTAATGTTATCGTAACGAGTGAAGTGACACGGATTAACATATGTATAACAAAAGACATTATACTGGGTTTGTGACCTGGGAACTTCTAGGTTAGGTTAGGTGGGTTTGTTAGGTTCTGTACCCTTTTTGTACCTTTTTATATATTGTGTACAGGGTATATGGAAAAATTCTTTAAAATACACAATATAACCGTAGCCATTGCTAACGTTAGCAATGCCACCGTAACATTGTGTATCATTGGTAACGTTGCTAATGTTATCGTTTGCAGTACATACGTGAGTGAAGTGACACGGAATTTGAACAAGTCATTATATTTAAACATTTTAACAAAATATATATAATAAGACATTATATTCAACCATTTTTACAGAAAATATATGTTTTCCTGTAGAAAATAACGTGATTTAACCGGTTTACACCTTCATTTTATCCGTAATAACAGCAACCAGTTCGACTAATTGAAGTTAGTCGAATTTGTTGTCCTGTTGGTTTGCGGTTGAAATGAAGGTCAAATTTGGTCAAATCACGTTATTTACTACAGGAAAACATATCTTCTGTTCGAAATGAGAATTTGTGATACAGTAAAACTTTACTGAATTTTTTCTATAGAGAAAAGTAGTTTTTTCCTAGGTTACATTCCCCTGTAATACAGTAAAATACCGAAAAACGATTTGGCTAGTAATAT
Source organism: Palaemon carinicauda (assembly GCF_036898095.1). NCBI lineage: Eukaryota > Metazoa > Arthropoda > Malacostraca > Decapoda > Palaemonidae > Palaemon > Palaemon carinicauda. The sequence goes on along the minus strand of NC_090732.1, from coordinate 40,072,862 downwards.
GAAAGATATCACCCTCTCCCTAAAAACTACATTCTACCCTCCATTTTTAATCCGCGCGGGAGGAACTGGCCGCTGATATACAGAGATTCCGAAGTTTGTGATGCCAGCTGGAGGACTGCATAATTTTGGAGTAAATGTAGAGCGTGCTCTTGTAAAAAATTACCTACATGTTTTCTGTCAGAAATGTTGGTTTCATTGTATATTATTACATCTCAATGTATCCTAGTATTCCAACTACTTTTTCTTATAGGAAAAATTACGCTCCCTTCGAAAATAACACTCGTTCCCGTCGCAAATGAATAGTTACAGAAATATATATACATCTATATCCGTCGATAATGGGGGACCCCCAGTGGGAACTCGGGGTTTTGGGTGGGGAAAACATACTGGGGAACCGATATATAACCGTAATTCAGTCCTTTTCTTCTCTATACATTTCTTTCTGGTATTTATTATAACCGTAGAAAAAGACGAATCAGTATACCTGGATATATTTGGGAGGAGCCGTTTCAAAGGTTATTTCTTGTAGTAATACAGTAACCAGTGCTGCCAACGCCTGATGTAGATTAAATGTTAGAATTCCATACCTGATGTAGATCAAATGTTAGCGTTTCATGCTATCATTAGCACCCATTTGTTCGTTTGTTCGTTCGCCCCCACCTTCCGTTCTTCGCTTATATATCCCCCCTTCGCAGGAGTTTCTCTCCATTATTACTCTTTTTATTACCGTATTATTTTCTCATTTTATATTCCCATTCAATATAATTTATCATACATTCCATTTTACCTTCCTATATTGGGTTTATTTGTTTTGTTATTTCCTTTCCCATTTGTACGTACGTTCGTTTCATCAGTTTCCGATCTGCGCATATATCCCCCCCCCCCCCCCTGCGCAGGAGTTTCCACTCACCCTTTACTCTTTTTATTAGTGTTATTTTCTCATTTTTTATTCCCATTCAATATTATTTATCATTCATTCCATTTTCCCTTCCTATATTGGTTTTATTTGTTGAGTTATTTCTTTATCCCTTCCCGGTTTCACATAAATACTTACCCTGGACTAGTTTTTTTATCCAGTTAATTCTCGGTATGATCTCCTCATTTTATATTCCCATTCTCTATTATTTACCGTTCATTCCATTTTATCTTCCTATATTGTTTGTATTTATTTTTGTTGGTTAGTTCCTTTTCTCTCCTCTGTGTCTTATAAAACTTTTCTTTCGTCTAGTTTCCGTATTTAGTTCATTCATGTTTTCACTCTTTTGTTCGTTGTTTTTCCCTTAACCAATCATCACTCTAGGCTTATTCAGATATCTCCCTACCCCCCCCCCCCTTCCTTTATCTCTGTATGCGCTGTTTTCCGGCCCATTGTTCCCCTGCCTTTCCCGTTTTAACCTTTGACCTAGTTACTCGTCCTTCGTTACTAGTGCGTTTTTTTTCCCGTATTTTGAGATGGAACATATTATAGAAACTTGTACCGGTTGCAGCATTCCGTATCTAAAAGCAGTGGCTCAATTCCATGGTGATTTTGTTGATAATTCAGGTTATGTTGACCATTTTCTTAAATCTCACAATGTTATTCCTCAACGTTTAAACTGCCCCTAGTGTCGTGCGCTTTTGTCTCTTCCTTCCGAGTCCAGCAAGTTTCGACGTTTCCTTCATAAAAGTAAGTCATTCCTCAATAGTCATTATCCGTGTTTTGTGACCGGGGTACTTCTAGGCAAGGTTAGGTGGGTTTGTTAGGTTCTGTGGCCTTTCTGTACTTTTTATATATTTCGTACCAGTTATATGGAGAAATTATTGAATATATCTGAGGAGATATTTAGCAGTTCTAGCTCTAGTGATGCCATCGTGGCGTTGGTAGTTCTGTGTACCATTCGTCTCCGTTGGTAATACTGTGTATAAAGGTAAGTCATTCCCCCATTCTTATTATATGTGTTTTGTGACCGGGGTACTTCTAGGCAAGGTTAGGTGGGTTTGTTAGGTTCTGTGGCCTTTTGGTACTCTTTATTTATTGTGTAATAGTTTTATGGTAGTATTATTTAATTTTCGTATGGAAAAATTTAATTCTACCTCTAGTATAGACATCGTGCCGTTGGTAACACTGTGTACCATTCGTCATCGTTGGTAGTTCTGTCAACCATTGGTAACGTTGCTAATGTTATCGTCCCCTACATCTGTTGTTTATATATTTTAACTCAGTATATATGTCCACAGTGTTAATATTTATATGGTTCATTTGTATTGTATTTCATTGTGTGATTTCGTACAGGAAATATATGATTTCCTATAGTAGATATCGTGATTTAACTGATTTTCTCATTCATTTCATCCGTAATAACATCAACCAATTCGTCAACTTATAACTAACCGAATTGGTTGATCTGTTTGTTTGCGATTGAAATGGTCATCAAAATCGGTTAAATCTCGTTATTTGCTATAGGAAATGATATATTTCTTGTGCGTAGTCACACGATGTAATAATATACAAAATTACCGAAATGTTTTCCCGTTTGTAAATATAATTTTACCCTTAACGCAAAGCCGCAGCTTTTCAGTTTTAGTACTAGACCGACCTAAACTCAAAAACTAAGAATTTCCGCCAGTAATCATCATCAAAAACGTTGAAAACACAATTACATTGCCAAAAGTCTTATTTTCTACAAGCTATTTTCTGCACTGTTCTCAAATTTTACAAAAAATTCATAAACTAATTCCATACATATTACCCAAACACACATGATTCATGTAATTAGCTAAGTATTGTATATTTACCTGGTAGACTGCCTTACGCTATCTGTACAGTAATGAAACCACAGCAACTTGAGCCCTACCGGCACCGTACAGGAACGTCTTGGACAAGCTTCAATTACCGATCGTTTCGGCTGCACAAACGAAAACCATCAGCCTTGGCCAAGAAGGAATCTTGTGCGTGGTTGTACACGCAATATGTTAAAGGTGGCAATTTCAATCATCAATCACACCGCCGCAATCAAAACAAACTCGTGGCACTGGGATAACAAAACCGATTCTGGAATCAAGTGCGCTTGTAACCATGTAAAGGCGACTTCATTGGTATGAATAGTTTCTACAGAAGTAAAGGTTTCATGACGTGCACTGAATTATTACGCTGTCTTTATAATCAAATCCATAGGGAGATCGTTACCTGTAAATGAAAACTGCAATCAATACTGGCTGCAATCAAGTATGTTGTGGGGTTGTGCCTGCCGGTGGATATACTGACGAAGGAAGGTGTCTACTACGCAAGTTGCCACTCAACTCTGGAAATTTACTCAGAGGATTAATTCTAGTTTATAATGAGAAAAATCAATTTATATGTGATCATAACAAATTATAAATTTTACATATGGATATTTTCCTTGTATAATTGGCAGAAATTTAAATCTAGGTTAATATTATTAGATGGTTTTGAAATTGCTGGCTACTAGCGTTCACCTAAACAACAACATAACTTGAATATCATTGAAAAATCTTATGACACTCTACTATATTTATTATTATTCTTTCATATGCAGCAATTCAAATATTCTTATGCCATAAATACATTTCCGAATTACTTTAAACATATATCTATATTTCATAAATTTTGTGATAAAATAGTTTTATGATACAAGACCTGCTTATATATATTATTGGCTAGGAATGCGCATGAATCAAATTTAACTCTCAGAACATAATTATGAACTTCATTAAAGCTACAAATGAATGTTTAAATGTATGAAAAATACTAAAAGCTTACAGTAAAACGCAAAATTAAATGCGAATTTGGAGTGCAAATGATATGAAGTGTCATAAAATTAGAAACCTTCAATTAACCAGATGTACGATGCTTCATTCCAACGTTTCCCATACTATACGATGCTTTGCCCAAATTGTTTTGTGTACTTGATAATTATTCAGTTGTGCTGTTCAAGGGGAAAAGATCTTTACTTATCTTAACTAGTGGCATGGTTTCTCAACAGAGGAAAACGTTTAACCTTTGTTAAACCTGTAGTGAAGTTAGTGTCTAAATGTGAATGAAAACTGTGCAGTAATTCGACTCATGTTACCGATGCAGTAGGCAACAAAACTCAGGGATTTTTTAGGAACCTAGAACAAAGTAGTGAGGGAAAAGTAAAAATAGTGATACAGACAGCAAATTTTGCATGGCATATCTTATTATCCCCATGAACCAAAATCAACCTCCAGTCACTTCAATATATACTCAGCTTAGAGCTTTTGTTCAGAGAGTTTATGCTCCAACTGAAATGGAATACAATTTAACCATAAAAGAAACCCTTTCTGGAGCATAATTGGTGGACTACCCTTAAATCTGCAAACTTTGGTGTAGATGCAACAATTCCTCCTTTGCTTAAACCAGATGGCTCTGTCACTCACTGTCCAAAGGAAAGGGCAACCCTTTTGGCAGATGTGTTTGACAGTAAGCAGTCATTAGAAACTCAAACTTCCATAGTCCTGTTTTCGTGAGGCTATACTAACTAGTTTAGCTTTTCGATCAAGTGAAATTAAAGCTCGCCTGATGCTTAAGGAGGTGTAGACCCAAATGGTATTTTTTCCTTTTTTTATAAGAACTGCAGATTTCTTAGCTCCAAAGTTAGGAAGAAGAAGAGCTTTTAGTAGCCTACTTGTTGGAGAATTGGTAATGTAACAATGTTACTCCACTATGTAAATGTGTTCGTGGTAGCCCAAGTCCACCTGATTACTGCCAAATTTCCATAATTCCCATATTATCCAAAGTTTTTTAACGTCTTTTGGCTAAACGTCTTGTAGGTTTGCTGAAGGTAATCATCTGTTCCCTAGCTTGCAATTTGGTTTTTGTAAAGGCCTTGGAGCATGTGATGCCCTTCTTACAATCCCCAGTGCTGTACAGAAATCCTTTGATTGTAGTCAGGAAGTTCGTATTATTGGCCCTGATTTTAGTGCTGCCCTTGACCGTGTTAATCATGAGGCCCTTATTTTCAAACTCAAACAGTTGGGAGTGGGTGGGTCGTTTCTCAGCATCATTATTGAATATTTAAATAATAGATCGCAAAGAGTTGTTGTTGATGGGCACCATAGTGAGTATAGGAATGTGATATCCGGTGTTCTTCAGGGTAGTGTTCTTGGCCCATTATTTTCCATACTATATATACATGACACGTGGTTTGGGCTAGAAAACAAGCTTGTTGCATATGCAGATGCTGCTACTCTCTTTGCATCAATTTCATCTCCTGAATGTAGATCTGGGGTTGCTGAATCCTTTAATAGAGATCTAGCTAAAATTAGTGCATGGTGCAAATTATGGGGTATGAAGTTGAACCCTAACAAAACTTAAAGTATAATTGTAAGTAGGTCAAGGACAGTGGCTCTTCAACATCCGGATCTCAGCAATGATGTTTCTTTAACTTTGTATAACTTTAAAAATATTAGGTGTGATTCTCGATGGCAAATTTACTTTAAAGAAACACAGTAGGTCTGTGTTTTCAATTGCACAAAAAAAAATGGCTTATTGAGAAAGTCTTTTAAGATTTTTGATGGTCAATTTATTCAGAAGTGTTTTCATTCTTTCATTCTACCTTATTTTGAGTATTGTTCTCCTATCTGGTCTTCAGCTGCTGATTCTAATCTTAACATGTTGAACAGGAACTTACGGTCTATTAAATTTCTTATTCCTCATCTAGATTTTAATCTCTGGCATCATCATTCAATTAGTTCATTATGCATGTCGCATAAGATTTTTTATAATTCTGACCATCTTTTACATTCAGATCTTCCTGGAAAGTTCCATCCTATTCATAATACTGGGCATTCAGTTAATTCTAATAGTCAGGCCTTCTCCATCATGAGGCTCAACACTACACAGTACTCTAGAAGTTTTATTCCAGGTGTGACAAGTGGAATGATCTTCCTAATCGGGTGGTTGAATCAGTACAACTTCAAATGTTCAAACTTGCAGCAAATGTTTTTGTTGAACAGGCTGACATAAGTCCTTTTATAGGTTATGAATGAAGTATCTGTTTTAATGTTGTTAATGTTTTTAAAATATTTTATTTTAATTGTTCATTATTCTTATATTGTTTATTTATTTCCTTATTTCCTTTCCTCACTGGGATATTTTTCCCTGTTGGAGCCCTTGAGCTTATAGCATCTAGGTTTTCCAACTAGGGCTGTAGCTTAGCTAGTAATAACAATAATAATAATAATATTTCCAAGATGGCTGAAACTTCCAAAATGGTGGAAAATTTGCTCTATATTCCAAATATTTTCATTCCAGAAGCCTACAAAAGTTGTATATGGTCCATATAATGATTATGAATGAAGAGTTTTGTCATTATTGCTGTCATTAGGAAATATACTGAACTTGTCTTTCCAATATGATCGTCATACTTACAAAATGGTCGCCAAAGATATAAATGTATATATCTTTTGATGGATACCAATGTATTATGTATCAATCAGTTTTAGCAAGTGTAGCTGCAGATAGTTGTCCAGTTAAGTCCAGACTTGTAACACCTGCACCTATGGCATTCCTTCTTGTAGCCACACTTAATTAATTCTTGGCAAATCTGCTCAATATAGAAAAAGGCCCCATCAATCTGTTGCCATCCCCAGTATCTTGCAATGGGAAAAACTGGATGACATGCTAAAGACTTGGTCTAAATGTGCCCGTGACTGGAGGCAGCTATCTTGCAATATGCTCTTAAAGAACATCCCTTGTAGGGGAATGAATCATAAGTTCTTTGCTTCCTTGCAAAGAGATCAAGTCTAGCCTCATTTACATCTTTATATGAACTTCTTCCATCGTATATTACTACCTCAGATTTTGGATCAGCATCACTTCTAGTCTCAAAACTCATCAATCAGGCAGCTTACATCAGCGCCAGCCACTGACTATCTTCTGAGAGAATCTTCTTTCCTACTGTTATCTCCACATCAAGGGGTCTGTTCTTATTTCATAATTTTCCAATCTTTCGAATAGTGATATTCCCATAATCCACCTCAACATTCTTATATCTGTTCTCTCAAGTTTTGCTTCATCTTTTCATGTTATAGCCTATGTTTCTGATTCATACATTAACACTGGTCTTACTACTGTGCTATAGATCTTAGACTTTTAGCTTGATTATCATTTTCTTTTCATAAACTACTACTGCTGCCTCGTTCCACTTCCTACATGCTGCTTTTATCCTATTCTCAACTTCAGCCTCACATCCTCCCTCTATAAACCTTGATCCCAAGTATCTAAAGTGTTTCACCTGTTTTATAATTGAACCTTTACTTTCACGTAAGGCCATCCTGTCCCTACCTTCCATACCGCTCACTATAACCGCAGTCTTATCCACATTTACCTTTAAGCCACCTCCCTCCAAATAATCCTGCCACTCTATAACCATTCTCTAAGTCTTCCTCGTTTTCAACAGTAATCACCAAATAATCTGCTTATAGCAATTCCCAACTCTTCATTTCTGATCTCTTCACTTAACACATCCATGATTAGCTCAGATGAAAATGTGCTTATTGCTGATCTCTGGTGTAATCCATCACCAACTTCAAAGGTTTCTGTTTTCCCAACTGCTGTTATGACTTTCGTCCTTGTTCTTTTGTACATCATCTCAACCATTTTAACCAACCTCTCTTGGACTTTCCTCTTAGGATTCTATTTTAACCCTGGATAGGTACGGTCCTCGGACACCCCTTTAAGGGTATACTCGGACGCGAACGACCCCGACGCCAAAAAAAATTCTTGAAAAATCAGTTTTTGCAGTAACCTCCTTTTTTCTTTTGCCAAAAAAAACTTCAATGAATGCTTAAAACAACTGTAAAGATAAATACTACTCATCTGCAGAAAAACTATTTATTATAAATATTTTAAAAAATTAAGTAGAAAAAAAAAAAGACGACATAAAAATTCATAAAAAAAAAGTTTATACATATATACACAAATCCTTTTAGGAATTGATTCTTGAATGTTTAGGACACATCTTGATGTATTTTGGATGAAGTCAGACCCATGGAGGTGAAGATCTGAAATGAGAAAAAAAGGGTAACTTTTTTTGGCCAAAAAAAATTGTCCAAATTTCATGAATTTTTTTGGGTACCCAAATGAAATAGGAAGTGGCTAATTTTTTTAGGGAATAAACATATGTTATCCTAAAATAGAAATATGTAAAAAAATCTTCATTATTTTGTAAATTACATTTATATCAGGGGCCATATCTAAAGGTAATTTTTTGAGTACTTGGAAATTTCGTAAAAAAATACATATATTTAATATATAATATGATATTTATGCAGGTAAAAATATACCAAAATATCACAAATTCTATAGGGAACAAGAATATATATAGATAGGGCAGCTTACGCTTCGGATATGTCCACAAAATGGCCGCCAACCACACTGACTCAGACTCCCTAATCTGCCACTTGAAATGTAGGAAGGGTATGTCAATTTCAAGGTGTTATTTACTAATCTAATTATTATTGGATATGCATAAAAATTGTATGGTGGGTTGCTGGATAATTGTCGATTATTTTACGACTATAAAATTAAAATTCTGACCCAAAAAATTTTTTTTGAAGGGAAATAAAATCGAAAAAAAAAATGTAAAACAATATTTTAGCTAAAAAAATTTGATGATATTCAATCAAAAAAAAAAGTAAACAAAATTTTCCGACAAATAAACATCTAGAGGAATCATTACTCCGTGATAGTTCCTTAGTACGTAGTAATTTTGAAAGAATTGGGAAAAAACGAAAAAATGGCAATCACCGGAAAATCGAACACATACCTATATATACGCCATATCTGGCTAAAAAAAAGATAGGCATGGGTAGCCAGATCATCTAGAAACACTTTCCAACACTATAAAAATATAAGTTTTGCGACACTACTTGCCAATTCCTTACGGTAACATGACTAAGCAAAAAAATGCAAAACAAATAAAAAGGAGCACTCGTGGAAAAATGGCCATTCTAATATACGGCATTTCAGAAAAAAAAAAATTTCAGCCACGTGCTAGGCAAACCATCAAGGCATATTTTCCGACAAATAAACATATAAATGAAATATTACTCTGTGATAGTTCCTTAGTACGTAGTAATTTTGAAAGAAATGGGAAAAAACGAAAAAATGGCAATCACAGGAAAATCGAACACATACTTATATATACGCCATATCTGGCTAAAAAAAAATAGGCATGGGTAGCCAGATCATCTAGAAACACTTTCCAACACTATAAAAATATAAGTTTTGCGACACTACTTGCCAATTCCTTACGGTAACATGACTAAGCAAAAAAATGCAAAACAAATAAAAAGGGGCACTCGCGGAAAAATGCCCAACATTCTAATATACGGCATCTCAGATAAAAAAAAAGACATGCACGTGTTAGCCCAACCATCAAGGCACACTTTCTAACACATAAACATGAAAAAAAAATCAATAATATACGGCAATTCCTTACTACGTAGTAAATTTTTACAAATATTGAAAAAAAAAACAGAAATTGGCAACCGCAGTTAAATACCCAATATACCAATAACTACGTCGTATCTGACAAAAACAAAATCACGCATGGGTAGCCAGATCATCTAGACACACTTTCCAACATTAAAAAAGCAAAAGTTTTACGACACTATTTCGCAATATCTTACGGAAAAATGACTTGGCAAAAAAATTAAAAAAAATTAAAAAGGGACACTCGCGGTAAAATGCCCGACATTCTAATATACGACATCTCAGATAAAAAAAAAGACATGCACGTGTTAGCCCAACCATCAAGGCACACTTTCTAACACATAAACATGAAAAAAAAATGAATAATATACGGCAATTCCTTACTACGTAGTAATTTTTACAAATATTGAAAAAAAAAACAGAAATTGGTAACCGCAGTTAAATACCCAATATACCAATAACTACGTCGTATCTGACAAAAACAAAGTCATGCATGGGTAGCCAGATCATCTAGACACACTTTCCAACACTAAACAAGCAAAAGTTTTACGACACTATTTGGCAATATCTTACGGAAAAATGACTTGGCAAAAAAATGAAAAAGGGGCACTCGCGGTAAAATGGTCCTCGTGGTGATGAACGACATTTTAACTAAAAAAAAAAACATGCACATGGTAGCCAAACAATCCACCAAGACTTTCCACAACTAATAACCTATACAAGTTGCACCATTCTACGACAATTTCATAATACGTAATAACTTTGATAATTATGCAAACTACCTCAGAAGGGTAAACTCGGACGCGAACGACCCCGACGCGTCTCAGAAATCGGGGAAGGAGTACAGCTACAGCAATGCACATCTGGACACTACTAGAGCGTGTAGGGGAGACACCTCCTGCAGGTCGATCACCCACAAATTCAGTCACAGGGGTGAGTCACGTGAGAAAAACCTGTTTTTTTTTGACGCTCGGGGTCGCAAACGACCCACCGTACCTATCCAGGGTTAAGCCTTTTCTGGATCTATCAAAGCCCAGATGAGCTTCTGTTTTCCCTCTAGCCTCTGTACTATAAAGATGGCATCCGCAGTCCCTCTCCCTTTCATGAATCCATACTGCTGTTTCCCAATTGTTACTGTAACTTTTAATCTTTCATCTAGTACCCTCTCAAAATCTTTCAAATTATGATCTGTTAGTTTAATTTCCTATAGTAACCGCATTCAATGACTTCACCTTGCTGCTTAAATATAAATACCACTAGACTCTTGTCCCAATCTTTAGATATTATTTCCTCTTCCCATATTGCTCTTAATAAATCAAGCATCCATTCTTCCTCCTCTCTAGCTAATATCTTGAAAATTTCAATTTAAAACTCTGATGAACCTATTCACCTCCTGAGAGCATCTGCATCTTCAAATAGGCCGATGACTCCCCCATCTCCTTTCATATGATCATTATTCTCCTTGTTTGTTTGGTGTATAGCCATTAAGTAAAATGGCTGAGTGGTTTTATAGGAAGTGAAATTTCCCTTTATGAATTCAACAAATGTGTTATTTTTGGAGAGTCTCCATGTCTCTAGCTGAAACACAAGATTCAAAAATAGAATTGTGGACACTCTAACTCTAATTTCCTGATCCGGCTTTCACAACTGATATAGACTGCAAGCTGTCACTTGGCGAGTTAACATATTTTTCACATATAAAGCAGAGCTAAACAAATCTGCTATTCCAGAAGTAGTTATTTATGCTTCTGCAAAAGCACCAGTCCAACCAAATATAGCCCTACTAACTTAACATGGAAGGATGTTTGTGCTGTTGTGAAATTTGGATTATGGTCCAGATTGTCAACAACACACGTTTTAAAGAGCCATTTTTTTTAGTATGGTGGGAAAAGCTATTTCCTTCACAGCCCTTGCTCCTACTGCTTCTCCTAGCCATTTAGTCAATTCCAGAACCCTATCATAGCTGAAGCTGATTCTATGCTGGTGTAAATCATCAATAATTGACACTTTCTGGATTTTACAAACATCGGGAAACTAGGGTATATTGGAAACGGAGGTTCTCTAAACTTGTAATGTCTGGTAAATGCTGAAGATGCTAGAGTTTTTTGTCAGTTGAAATTCAAAAGTTGTGCTAAAGCTATATCAGTAGATAATATTCCATATTTAAGTTAGGATTTTACATCATCACCGTTTTGCAGCACACTTACAAATTCCAATAAATTTGGTGGTAGAGATTCTCTTCTAGTTTTAGCAGTTGAGGTGCCATCACATTTTTTCTCATGTTCAAGCTTCTTCTTCAATACCTTGACTGGTTTGGCTGCGATTAGAGCATCATTGTGGTCACCTGCAGTGGCCCAGGCTTCTCTTACTTTCCTCTTGTAGGCAAGCCAAATCTGTCTTCCCTTTTTCTAAGGCCTCCAGTTCTGGGATACAAGCAAGTATCTGTTCTTTCAATTGTGTTCCGTGCACAAAGAAAGCATCAAAATTTAGTTGTTCCAGTCTTTGTTTGCATAAATCATAAAATTCTACCATCGTGAAATAGCAGCACCCATCCGTAGTCAACTGTTTGTCTCTTACGTACATCTCAAGATCAGCAAAACCATGGGCACAGGCCTCTTGCCTGTACTGCACATAATCATCCTCAATTTTCTGGAAATTTAGCCAGGCTCTTTCCCTGTTGTACAGGACCTAGGATAACTGGTCAACTTACTTGAGTTTAATTGGCCGCAGTCAGTTTGCTTTGCTATATGTCTATTATTTTTGGGGTAATTAAGAAATAATTCTACACTTTCTAGTTAATATGGAAGGATGTTTTGAGTATATAACCATAATATATATTTATGAATTGTGTAATTTTTATATATATATATATATATATATATATATATATATATATATATATATATGTATATATATATATATATATATATATATATATATGTATATGTATATATATATATATATATATATATATATATATATATATATATACATATATATACATATATATATATATATATATATATATATATATATATATATATATATATATATATTTAATTTTGTATATTTCCATGTATGCATTTTAAAGCCAACGTGTCTTGATATAATTTTTGCAAAAAGGTATTTTCTAAATAAAGATGAATATGTGGAAGCAAAATTTTATTAAAACCATATTTATTGAAATACACAAAAATATGCTAAAGACAGCAGCCATATAACTGCATAAGTCTACGAAAAGTTATGAGCAATTCCTCCTTTATAAATTTATTGGGGGTCTTTGATCAGCAATAAGCTATTCGTAATAAAGATCCCGTCCTGGTTGCACTTTTTTTTTCAAACTGTCAAGAAACTTCTATATTGTTGGATTTTGCATCCCTAGTTCATTTTGCGGCCTACAGTGGGCAGCTTCTGCATGATTGTTTGTCATCTCCATCTTTTAGATATCGTTGATAAACATCCAAAATGCTCATTGGAATGAAGGTGAAGACATCTGGCATTGCCCCTTCTGTTCATTCTTCCAACATAATTGTCTTTTAATCAATCCTGAAGTTCATGTGATAGCTCATCTGCATCTGTAATAGTTGCAGTAACATGTTCTGGCACAATAATTGCAATGGTACTTATCATTTTAGCACGTTGAGCAAAATTGGCATCACTATTGTACTGCTTAGATAATTACAAAGATATCCATTTATGCATACATTCTGAGCAAATTGAAAAAAAGCAGCCCCTAATTTCAGCAGACGGGAAATGCTATCGAAGACTTTTGGAATTCCTTATTTCAAAATCACGATATAGAGTTTCCAGTTGTAACTATGGTTGAATTTGTAAAAGTATATAAAACAAATTGTCATAGGTTGCACAGTTTATAAGGAAGTAGCACATAGATAAACAGATGAAAGCCACCGTGCATCTCAGCAGGAATAACATACACTTTACAAAAAATTGGTGGTGTGATTTTGAAAGCACCGATAGCATATAGTTTCTTGACTTCTTTAAGTAAAGATGCATTTCTGTCGTTTCCAAATTTAATGATTCTGCATGGTGCATAGCCACTGTCTGTAAGAAGGAATTTCTCCTATCCATATGTTTGAGCATCAGCAGAAATCACCAGATCTAAAATTGTAGGATTAGCAGTGTATGCAGACAAATCCTTCCGTTTCTTTCTCACAAGGTTTTGTAGAGCACCATAACAAGGCATGACTCTGACTATGCTTCAGTTACATTTCCTGAGCATTTATCAATCATTACAGATGTTTGTACTGTTGTTTCTGTAGCCCACAACTATATTAAATTTTTCAAAATTGTTCTTTGTTGTTCCACTTAAGCAGGGTCAGCGGTACGGGAATGCTCATTGGTGCGTTTTACAATGAAACCATTCTTTACGTGAATTTGCACCTTGAATAAACTTCTTCTTTCGCATCTCTAAATCTGTGGGACATTATCAGCAAAAAGGCTATCGATACCATATATACGAGTATATCCATCACTCAAATATTTCTCTTTTTTTTTTTGTTGAGAGTGTTCCTGTGTTTCCATTGTAAATGGTCTTGTTAACTGAACATTTTGCTATGCAAATGTCATGAGTAGATACAGTACTATTGAAGAAATCTTATTAGATTAGAGAAACTTATCTATTCACAAAGTGTGAACAGCGAGACAAGATTCGACTACCATAGTGTTTGGTCAAAGCTGTTGTAAGGACACCGCTCCCTTCGTCGTCCAGAAAATCAACAAAGTGTTTATTTATTTGAATTCTCCTTTCGCCACACCGTGGTTTCCCATGTATATGTATTCCGCTCTATCAGAGCTACAGTTTGACATATGTATCATTTCATTACATGTTTCTGTTAACTCATAATTCGTATATTTGTAAGTGTAAGAAAACACATATATTTTGGCGGGCAGTTCAATCTGTTTTGGCGCCAGCGCCATCCTACCTTTCCGTCCGCACCTTGTAATATACTCCCATGCACATTTGAATAAAGTATCAGTTGATCTTGGTGATGCTTGTCTCACTGTCCTTACACTGTCATCACTTCACTATCGTCAGCATTTCAGAAACAAGCCGAGTCTCAACGAAGAATGCCTGCAGCAATAAGGGAACTGTTTTGTTTGGACCAAGATGTCATTGCCTTAATCAATGGAGTTCCTTAAATTTTGAGAAACTGAGCCTCAAGGGATATCCTTGTTTGTGAAAAATGTCCTCACGGGTGGACACGTGCCACGCTTTTGATATAACTAAACACGAGGTCTGGATTGCATCAGAAATTTGTTCTAGAAGCTGCCATGGCGTGATCGAAGTGGTCATTTTTGAGAAAACTAATCATGACATAGAATTTACAAAAAATGCCTTATATGAAAATAACTACTGCCCATTGTAATTAGCTCCGCCGATACATGTTTATATGAACTTCAAGAAGAGATTGTCCAGATGAGATATGACAGGACATAGGACAAGAGAGGAACTATGTCCAAAGCAGATGGGAACTACGTCCTGACGAGATAAGAAGCAGAGAAGACCAGAAGTCTGATAGAACCAGTTTCCAACCTTACTTTTTTATATCAAACGCCTATCTCCAAGATCCTCTTATGGCTGAGAAGAGACAAATTAAAACAGCCAGCCCTCCCTGCTTGTGATGAGAAGTAGCCAATACTGTCTGCAGCCTGGCCTTAGTTCTACATTATCATTGAATTCTTCGAGAAGACTTCTGATGTCCCATCTTGATGCCACCCTTCTGTGACGTCTTCGAATCTCAAGTCATCGTGTGACATTCTCAAGCCTGAAGCCTCCATATCAATATAATTTCAGCGGCTGTAGAAAACCATTCAACATTCCTTGAATATTTCTACCTTACTGACTGTTCCCTTTTCTATTGGTATTTTGGTTGCTTTGATGTGTCAGTTAAAGTAACTAAAGAAGTAAAAAAAAATTTTCATTTATAAGTTTGTAAATAAACGTGTTGTGTTTTTTCGTGAGTTTCATTTTAGATTTATTTCCCATATTTCAATAGTGGTTATCGGAAACCTTTATTTTGAATATTAAAAGAGCCTGTAACAATTTTAAGATCGTAACAGAAAACTTAATACTTGGTATTTCATAAGGAGGCAATTGTTTACAAAGACGAGAAATTTTTGAATAAGGTAGGCTATTTCCTGAAGAAACAAAAGATGAATACCGTGAAGAACTACAGATTCTAATAGATGAAATCCTAGAGATGTATATGAAAATTGTGATTGGTGACTTCAATGCTAAACTTGGAAGGAATAATCAAGGGATAGGGAATGTGGGGGGTGTTGGGTATCTTTACAAACTTGCAAACGGAAATGGAGCTCTTCTTATAAGTTTTTGTTCAACAAACAATCTTGTCATTGGAGGCACTCTTTTCCACCACAAGGACATCCACAAATACACGTGGACTTCACTATGTAGCAATTATACAAATCAAATAGATCACATAGCCATTTATAAAGAGAGAAGAAGGACTCTGAGAAATGTAAGAAGCCATAGAGGTGTATATATTGGTAGTGATCACCAGCTCCTCATTACCACACTGGGATTAAAACTGAAAGCGCCCAATAGAAATGTAGATAGAATACCTTTGTTTGATATAACTAAGCTTTTAGAAGATGAGCACAGAGAAGCATTTGTAATTGAATGTAGGAATCGATTTGCAGTCTTAGTAACTTTAAGAGACGAAAAGGAGACAATTAATGAAGAATGGTTTTACATTAAGAACATACAGTATGTCAGTCAGTTGGTAGTGAAGTTTTGGGACATGCATTTACAAAAAGAAAGCCATGCATATCATATGATAATTGGAATACTGTAAAAAAGAGACAAATATTAAAATTGATTGTTGGAATTTTTCGAGGAGTTAATGAAAATTTCAAGGTAGAGCATGCTAAGTATTCCAGCATTGATAGTGAGGTCAAAAGAAAAGTCAGGAATGACTGGAAAGAATATTTAGGCAGGAAAGTAGATGAGGCTGACAATGCTATGAATTTAGATAGTGGCTATGGTGTAAGAATTGCTCATAGAATTATTAACGAAATCTTTCTATCATGATAATTTAGTTCATGCTATTCTTCAGAGGTAATAGTACATTGTTACTGCAGCTTCAGTAAAAGCTAAGAACTCATTTAACGAAAGGCATCGCTACACCACGCTTTGTGTAACAACATTCAAGGATACTCTAGAGGAAAGAGTTACTAAAAACAATAGTTGATAGTTGAAATGCACCTGGAATTGAAAACAAAGGTAAATAAATACTTTAAAGAGGCACAATTGTCTTCAAAACTCGTTGTATCTTAAAATGTGATAATGTCTGCTTAAACTAGTCGGTCTGAGCTAAGGAAATCAAATACCTTGTTTTAAGGTTTTGTATACAGTATGATGTAAATACACTATTAGAAGTTCTTTTTCTATGAAAGTATGAATATTTATCCTACCACAAGTGAAAAAAATTAAGATAACAAATAAGTACTACATCACTAATGTTTACAATATTCTAGCGGTATATAACTCTCTCTCTCTCTCTCTCTCTCTCTCTCTCTCTCTCTCTCTCTCTCTCTCTCTCTCTCTCTCTCTCTCCTTTACATCAAATTTCAATCAAATCCCTTTAATTCATTTTCCCTCTTTTCATTATATTTATCTAATCATTTTCGGCTTATTATTTCCCTTTAAAGATATTCTATTTCTTCCTGCATAATGAATTAACACGAATTTTAGTTTAAATTCATAAATAAAACTAGAGGGACTCTCAGTAAAGCATAGACCTCTGCCGCGGCCTCTTATTTCTCGACCTTTTTCTTGACCTTGACCTTGAAATTTCACCTTAACATGTATTAATTGGCGTGGATTTTCATACCCCCAAATATAACCAGGTTTGAAGTCTCTGTAACATAGGTAGTAGGTTGGCCAGGGCACCAGCCACCCGTTGAGACTACCGCTAGAGAATCATGGGGTCCTTTGACTGGCCAGACAGTACTACATTGGATCCTTCTCTCTGGTTACGGTTCACTTTCCTTTTGCCTACACATACACCGAATAGTCTGGCATATTCTTTACAGATTCTCCTCTGTCCTCATACACCTGACAACACTGAGATTACCAAACAATTCTTCTTCTCTCAAGGGGTTAACTATTGCACTGTAATAGTTCAGCGGCCACTTTCCTCTTGGTAAGGGTAGAAGAGATTCTTTAGCTATAGTAAGCAGCACTTCTAGGAGAGGGACACTCCAAAATCAAACCATTGTTCTCTAGTCTTGGGTAGTGCCATAGCCTCTGTACCATGGTCTTCCACTATCTTGGGTTAGAGTTCTCTTGCTTGTGGGTACACTTGGGCACACCATTCTACCTAATTTCTCTTCCTCGTGTTTTCCTAAAGTTTTTATAGTTTATTTAGGAGATATTTATTTTAACATTATTCTTAAAATATTTATTTTTTTCCTTGTTTTCTTTCCTCACTGGGCTATTTTCCCTGTTGGAGCCCCTGGGCTTGTAGCATTCTGCTTTTCCATTAAGGGTTGTAGCTTAGCAATTAATGATAATAATAATAATAATAATAATAATAATAATAATAACAAAGATGTCCAAACTTATGGCTGATTACGTGAATTGGACATTTTGCTTGAACGTGACCATAACCTTTGACCTTCCAAAATTTAACCATTTCCAGATTTTTATCTAACAGTTAATTCCTACAAGTTTCATTACTCTACGAATAAAGTTAGATATGGCCAAGAAGCTGTTCACAAACAAACAAACACGCACACACATACACACACAGGGGGTAAAACAAAACCTCCTTCTAATTTCGATGGGGGAGGTACTGAAAAAGACAACACATTTAAGCCTGTTTAAATAATACCTAGAGATAAAATTCTACGTAGATCATAAAATTATCTATGTTATAACATCGCCACCTGGCCTCAATGCAAGATATACTGTAATATCATTTGTTTGTTTCACAAAGAATTTTTGTTCTCCTCTATCTCTCTTATTTGTAACGGAAACATTTAATTTCTATTAAAGAAATCTCTTTAAACATAGCACAAGATAGAATTAAGAAATATGTCTTAGCAATTTGTTGATTATTTATCGATTTTCAAAAGGAGAAAAAGGTGACGGCTGTGAGTGATTTACAAGCTAAGGGAACCGTAAAGTAGAAATTAATTTCTCGTTTAACCTGGTGCATCAAATTAACTTATCAAAACTTGAGATAATTATAATTAAACAAACAAACTTCATATCATTAGGTGATGGTAGTTTTAAAAAGATTTATTCTAAAGTGTACATTTTTCGTTAACAAAAAGGAAGTTACTGGTGATTGTATATAAATTCTAATTTCCATTTTTTCTTCTTTGAAATAACAATTCTTCTAATAGAAAATTATTTATGCATACATATTTAAATGAAAATAATCTCATTTCAAAATATTTAGATTATTTCATTGAGAGAGAGAGAGAGAGAGAGAGAGAGAGAGAGAGAGAGAGAGAGAGAGAGAGAGAGAGAGAGAGAGAGAGAGAGAGAGAGAGAGAATCTTTTATTATTATTAATTGCTAAGTTACTACCCTAGTTGGAAGAGCGGGACACTATAAGCCCGGGGGCTCCAACAGGGAAAATATCCCATTGAGGAAAGGAAACAAGGAAAAACCAAATATCTTAAGAACAGTAACAACATTAAAATAAATATCTCCTATGTAAACTATAAAAACTTTCACAAAATAAGAGGAAGGGAAATAAGATAGAATAGTGTGCCCGAGTGTACCCTCAAGCAAGAGAACTCTAACCCAAGACAGTGGAAGACCATGGTACAGAGGCTATGGGACTATCCAAGACTAGAGAACAATAGTTTAATTTTGGAGCGTCCTTCTCCTAAAAGAGTTGCTTACCATAGCTAAAGAATCTCTTCTACCATTATCAAGAGGAAAGTGGCGACTGAATAATTACAGTGCAGTAACCCCTTGGGTGAAGAAGAATTGTTTGGTGTTGCCAGTAGTATGGGGACAGAGGAGAATATGTAAAGAATAGGCCAGACTATTCGGTGTGTGTGTAGGCAAAGAGAAAATAAACCGTAACCAGGGAGGAGGATCCAATGTAGTACTGTCTGGCCAGTGGCCAGTCTAAGTACTCTCCATCGGTACTATCTCTTAATTGTAATTCCTATTCATATTTTTCATCAGCACTATACTGTATATTGCATATATATGATATATATTATAAATATATATATATATATATATATATATATATATATATATATATATATATATATACACACACACATATATATATATATATATATATATATATATATATATATATATATATGTAAATATATAATTTGACTTGAACATAATGTATGTAATATCTTTTAATCATTTTTGTTACTGTATTAGAATTACTATGCAAAGGGTTTATCACTGAATAGTTTACATGAGTTTGCTATAAGGTTAGGCTGTCATGCTATACAGTCAGTAGGAAGATGTCAGCCCGCGAGAGTAATTATCGCAAACTGCGAATAGGTGATCTTTTATCTAATCTGTCACACAATTCTCTGTATAGCGAATGACCAAATCAGCAAAGATCAATCCCATGGATATCGAGGCCCAATTGTATATTATACAGCAAGACAGAAGATATAAGAAAATAAAATTTTACATTTTACTTTTTGTGCCCATACATTTTATATATATATATATATATATATATATATATATATATATATGTATATATATATATATACATATATATATATATATATATATATATATATATATATACTGTATATATATATATATATATATATATATATATATATATATATATATATATTACTAGCGGAGCTACAACCCTAGTTGGAAAAGTAAGATGCTATAAGCCCAAGGGCTCCAATAGGGAAAAATAGCCCAGTGAGGAAAGGAAATAAATAAATGATGAGAACAAGTTAACAATAAATCATTCGAAAACAGTAACAATGTCAAAACAGATATGTCCTATATAAACTATTAACAACGTCAAAAACTGATATGTCATATATAAACAATAAAAAAGACTCATGTCAGCCTGGTCAACATAAAAACATTTGCTCCAACTTTGAACTTTTGAAGTTCTACTGATTCAACTACCCGATTAGGAAGATCATTCCACAGCTTGTCATACCTGGAATAAAACTTCTAGAATTCTGTGTAGTATTGAGCCTCATGATGGAGAGTGCCTGACTATTAGAATTAACTGCCTGCCTAGTATTACGAACAGGATAGAATTGTCCAGGGAGATCTGAATGTAAAGGATGGTCAGAGTTATGAAAATCTTATGCAACATGCATAATGAACTAATTGAACGACGGTGCCAAAGATTAATATCTAGATCAGGAATAAGAAATTTAACAGACCGTAAGTTTCTTTCCAACAAATTAAGATGAGAATCAGCAGCTGTAGACCAGACAAGAGAACAATACTCAAAATAAGGTAGAATGAAATAATTAAAACACTTCTTCAGAATAGATTGATCACCGAAAATCTTAAAAGACTTTCTCAATAAGCCAATTTTTTGTGCAATTGAAGAAGACACAGACCTAATGTGTTTCTCAAAAGTAAATTTTCTGTCGAGAATCACACCTAAAATTTTAAGTCATACAAATTTAAAGAAACATTATCAATGCTGAGATCCAGATGTTGAGGAGCCACTGTCCTTGACCTATTTACAATCATATTTTGAGTTTTGTTAGGATTCAACTTCATACACCATAATTTGCACCATGCACTAATTTTAGCTAAATCTCTATTAAGGGATTCACCAACCTTAGATCTACATTCAGGGGATGGAATTGATACAGTGAGAGTAGCATCATCTGCATATGCAACAAGCTTTTTTTCTAGGCCAAACCACATGTCATGTGTATATGGTATGAAAAGTAATGGGCCAAGAACACTACCCAGTGGAACACCGGATATCACATTCCTATACTCACTAGGGTGCCCATCAACAACAACTCTTAAACTTAAAATATCAATGATAATGCTAAGAAACGACCCACCCACTCCAAACTGTTTGAGTTTGAAAATAAGGGCCTCATGATTAACATGGTCAAAGGCAGCACTAAAATCAAGGCCAATCATACGAACTTCCTGACCACAATCAAGGGATTTCTGTACAGCATTGGAGATTGTAAGAAGGGCATCACATGCTCCAAGGCCTTTACGAAAACCAAATTGCAAACTAGGGAATAGATGATTACTTCAGCAAACCTATTAAGACGTTTTGCCAGAAGACGCTCAAAAACTTTAGATAATATGGGAGTTATGGAAATGGGGCGGTAATCAGTGGGACTTGAGCTACCAGAAACACATTTACAATGAGGAGTAACATTACCAATCCTCCAACAAGTGCTAAAAACTCCTCTTCTTGCTAACTTGCGCAAAATAACAGATGACTTTGGAGCTAAGAAATCTGCTGTCTTTATAAAAACAATGGAAAAATACCATTTGGGTCTACGTCTCCATAAGCATCAAGGTCCATCAACAGAGCTTTAATTTCACGAGATCGAAAAGCTAAACTAGTTAGTTTAGCCTCAGGAAAACAGGAATGAGGAAGTTCAAGTTTTTCATTACTCTGTTTACTGTCATAAACATCAGCCAAAAGGGTTGCCTTTTCCTTTGGACAATGAGTGACTGAGCCATCTGGTTTAAGTAAAGGAAGAACTGTTGCATCTACACCAAAGAGTGCAGATTTAAGGGTAGACCACCATTTATGTTCCTGAGTTGTACCAGAAAGGGTTTCTTTTATGGTTAAATTGTACTCCTTTTCAGTTGAGGCATAAACTCTCTGAGCAAAAGCTCGAAGCTGAGTATAGTTATTCCAGGTCAAATCTGATCTGTTACCCTTCCAAAGATGATAGCCCTCCTGCTTCTCCAAATAAGCATGTCTACAAGCATCATTGAACCATGATTTGTCCTTCACTCGGTACCTTAGCACACGAGAAAGGATACGCCTTTCAATTATGTTGACTATATTCTCATTTAAAGGGACAACAGGATCTACACTACTATATAATTGTGACCAATTCAAGCACAAAAGATCATGCAAAATCCCATTCCAGTCTGCTTGGAATTTCATATAAATTTTACAAGAGTGTGATATATCAGGGACAGGCTGCTCAGTCTTCAATACTAATGAAATCAAGGCATGATCAGATGTCCCAACTGGAGAACCAACCTTACTAGTTATGACGCCAGGGGAGTCAGTGTATATGAGGTCCAAGCAATTACCAGAGCTGTGGGTAGCTTCATTTATGATTTGCTCACAGCCTGATTCAGAGGCAAAGTCTAAAGCTCTTAACCCATGTCGATCGGTAGGAGAGATAGAACTTAACCACTCCCTATGGCGAGTATTAAAATCACCAATAAAGACAAAAGAAGCCTTTCTATCATCTTCTTGTATCTTAGCCATAATGGTAAGAAGACAATCGAAGATAGAATCATCCATGTCTGGATTCCGGTAGATCGAACACAAATAGAAGTTGTTATGTCTGCCAAAAACTTTTATTACCCGAATCTAATGACATCCACATTCGTAGCAGGACTTACAAGAAGCAGGGTACTCAGTCCTAATATACACCGCCATTCCCGTGGCCCTAGGGATGGCATCATGTCTCAACATTATTGGCTTCTTAAAACCAGTTATAATTAGATCAGATGAGTTTCTCATAATAGAAACCAGAGTTTCTGAACACAAAAGAATATCATACTGTCTAGACGCAACTGTAAGGTCTTGAATATTTGCATGAAGACCACGAATATTACAATACAGAAGACGACATTGACGAAATCTAGGACGTACTCCCGGATTACGCTCAATGTCTCCAGACAGCATAAGAATTAATAGTAATAAAAAAGAGACATCATACTTAAAACCTAGATTAACAAGAATTATAACAAAAACAATATGTACAGAATTAAAAATAAAGTGATTGATGATATCCATAGACTATAGTAAAAAGCCGGAAAAACTGGTCAACATGGAGGAGCCGATACACCATGCAAGGCTAAATACCCTCCAGGATAGCCACTTCAACTGAAGGCAAGACAGTAGGGATGGTTTTGAGAAGAAAAAGAATCAGATAAGGAAAAGACAACCTCTTGATAAACCACCACGCATCCATGGCCCTTCTGTTAAGCCTGCCCAACACACCATTTCAATAAAACAAGAGGAAGAAAAAAAATAATAAGATAGAATAGTGTGCCCGAGTGTACCCTCAAGCAAGAGAACTCTAACCCAAGACAGTGGAAGACCATGGCTATGGCACTACCCAAGAATAGAGAACAATGGTTTAATTTTGGAGTGTCCTCCTAGAAGAGCTGCTTACCATAGCTAAAGAGTCTCTTCTACCCTTATACACACACACACACACATATATATATATATATATATATATATATATATATATATATATATTTTTATATATACAGTATATATATATATATATATATATATATATATATATATATATATATATATATATATATATATATATATATATATATACAGTATATCTGTTCCTATATATCTTACAAACCTTCAATCTTTAATAGGAGTACAATTTCAGCAAAGCTGGGGCAGCAGTTTGAACTTTAAACGATGTAGTAGTAGTAGTAGCTGGCAGGGCTGCCAATGCTGGTTTTTTCCTCCCAAGATCTTTGTTGTTTTAAGACCTGTCTGGGTTTCCGGGTTTTTCTTATGAAAAAAAGCCTGAAATCTGAGGTTTTCAGGAAAATTAAATAAGAAGATAATTAAATAAAGAACATATGAAATAGATAAATAAACGCATTTAACATATACTCATATCCATTTTAGTTCCCCAAAGCTTACTAAGGAATGCAATCAATAGAATAGGCCGAACGTTCGTGGCTTCATATAATATGCAAGAGGTTGCAGTGATTAAAAGACAAGACTTGATGGCTTGGGTGCTAGGTAGAGACTGACCTTTATTCATACGCTACATGGGACTACATGATACCACATCCCCCTTATCACATACAAAGAATTGATTACACATAATAACTAATCTGGCATATAAGTACAAAGAGATAAACGATGAAAGTTCCATATTCAAACGTATTCCATTGTTTCCATCCCTTCACAATAAACATGCATAGTACAATTGGTGATTGTGGATAGTGATATATACATAATAGCTATTAGCTTTGCAGACTTTGGTCTAAATAGCCTAGTGTTGGTTACAACAGGGCAGTCATAAATATGAAAATGAATGGCAAATTATTATTATTATTATTATTTTTTTTTTGCAAAGAACAACAATACCAAAATATATTAAAACAAAATGAAAACCTGATACACATATGTAACGACAGTGTTCGAAATGGAGCCTGTTCTCTAGTCCGAGACTCGTAACTTTTCAAATAGAATTCATTATTCTGAATCACTTATCAGTCCTGAGACTGATAACTTTTCTTGTTGAGTTTCAAACTCTGGTAACGACCTCTCAGAATTTTCGGTCATGAAACGAGGGGGGTGTGTATTGTTGTTTAACTTAACACTTTGTGGGAATTTACGGTATGTGACCGCGTTACTTTCAATATAACTGGATGGGGTTTTCACTTGGTATACACCGCTGTCGGATCTGTAGTGTTATCACTAGTTGCGGGTCTTTGGTGGGTTATTTTGGTCTCACTAAGTGGCGGCAGCGACATATCGGCGGGTCGTGGTGGAGGCTGTGCTGATGATGTTGGAGCCTGCTGTCAAGTGTTGGACGGTTCTGTGTTTGTCGCGAGCGGTGTCGGACGGATGTGGGACCAGTTCCTCCTGAGGCATGCTCCGTTTTGGGCTTCCACAATGTAAGATTGGGGTTCTTCTGACTTACGTACCACTCTGCCTGGCACCCATGTGTGGCTGGCCTTGTCGAATATTCGGACTGGTTGTTCGGGTTGGAAGTCTGTGAAGTGCCGTTGTGTCCGATTTGGTCCTAGGCGGTCCTGGAGGTGGTTGCGGGTCGCGATGTGTGCGAGATGTGGTTCGTATCGGCCTGGTAGGTCAGTGGTCACAATGCGACCAAACATGAGCTCTGCGGGGCTGGTTGTCTTATTGTCGATCGAGGTGGCCCGTAAGTGGAGCAATGCAGTATGCATATTACCGCCTGTCTCAAGGCATTTTTTGATGATCGCCTTGCATGTTCCAACTGCACGCTCTGCGAGGCCATTGAACTGAGGGTAATGTGGGCTTGATGTTAAAGGTTAAAGGTTAAAGGTGACTGGTTTCAGTTCCGGTTCCATCAGAATAGATGCTCACCAGAACGTCAGCCGGGGAAGCCCAACCCCCCACTGTGGTGCCCTACCACAGCCGTAGCCTCCCCAGTAAACAGCTTAAACTCACGGTCCTGGGCGGGGATCGATCTTTTCCCATGCGAAATGCTAGGCAAACACGTTACCACTGTATTGCGCTCAATACCCCAGGATTTTGTGAAGTCCCTCATGGCTGCTCCTGTGTATTGAGGTCCGTTGTCTGAGACCAGGGTTTTGGGGCATCCAAACAGCGAACACAGGAATTTGAGGTGGTTGGCCACACTTTCAGATGACAGGTTTCTTAGTTCGGTGACTATCGGGAATTTTGTGAAATAATCAGTTGTGATCAGATATTTCTTGTGGCCAATTTGGAAGATGCCCCGCAACTTTGAACCAGGGCATTGGGGGAATGTCATGATGCGTGGTTTCACTAGAACTTTGCAGGGGCTGGTACTTCTGGGATATGTCACATGCCCTGACCTTGTCCTCTATATCCTTTGCAATGCTGGGCCAGAATACACACTCCCGTTCCAGGGTTTGTGTTTTTGTGATCCCTTGGTGGGACTGGTGGAGCTGGTCCAGTATCCGGCCTCTGACCTCTTTGGGGATGATAACTTGTCGCCCTTTGAATATGACTCCGTCTTCCATGGCAAGTCTTTCTCTGCAAGAGAAAAACTGGCTGATATCGGGGTGACAGTCTTTTACTGAGATAGGCCAACCCTCGATGATAGTATGCTTGAGAGTGTGCAGCACTGGGTCGGTGTCAGACCTATGGCGGACCTCTTCCAAAATCTGGGGACCAAATTTTATGAGCGTGACTGATATCACATCGATGTCATCTAGTTCTAGTCCGGCCACTCGTGTATCCAAGGGGATTTCCTTGTCATTTTGTGGGTTAGGAAGGCGTGATAGGGCGTCGGAGAGTATAAGGGTTTGTCCTTCCTTGTACTTGACCCTCATGTCATACCCCTGCAGTTTCAAGAAGAGACGTTGTAGTCTGGGTGGGGCACTGATCAGTGGCTTCTCCCAGATATCAACGAGGGGTTTTTAGTCAGTGACAGTTTCGAAGTCTCTTCCGTATAGGTAGGTATGGAATCGTTGTACGCCGTGTACTAATCCAAGGGCCTCTCGCTTGATATTGCTGTAATTTGCCTGCGTTGGTGTCAAGGCTTTGCTGGCGAAGGCTATTACCTTCCCGTCTTGGATGAGGGCCGCTCCGAGGCCTTTCTGCGATGCATCGACTTCAAGAGCCACGGGTTGAGTTGGGTCATAGTAAGACAGCGTGCTTGATGGCGCTATTTGGCGTTTCAGGAGTTGATAGGTGGATTCATGGTCTTCTTCCCATTGGAAGGGCACATCTTCCTTGACCAGATCTCGAGGTCTTTGTGACTGAGCTGAGTAATGTGGCACATAGGGGCTGAGGTAAGTCATTACTCCCAGGAATTTCTGTAGTTCCTCTTTGTCGGAGGGCGACGGCATGTTATGCAGGTCGTGTACCTTTGACGGGTCTGGAATCATGCCCTTGCTGGTATAGCGTGTTCCGAAAAACTCGATTTCTGGTTTTGAAATGGAGCATTTCTTCGAGTTTAGGCTGAGTCTGTGTTGGGCTGCACGCGGCATGAACCCCATCTGGTTTTTGTCGTGTTCCGACTGGTCTTTCCCACATATTGCCACGTCATCAGCGATGCCAACAACACCTGGGAGATTCTTGATGATAGAGTCCATCCTGGCTTGAAATATGTCCTGGCTTACATTCAGCCCAAATGGTAGCCTTGTCCAACAATACCGGCCATGTGGTGTTCGGAACGTTGTCAGTAGTTGTGAGTCCTCGTGTAGCGGTATACTCCAGTAGCCTGCTTTGGCATCTAGCTTGGAGAACACCTTCGCTTTGGAGAATACCGGGTTGATCTCTTCTAGGGTGGGAATCTTGTGGGAACATCTTTTTAGGTTTTGGTTTAGCCGCTTGGGGTCAAGGCAGATCCGTAGACTTCCATCGGGTTTTGTGACATACGCAAGGCTGCTGCACCAGTCTGTGTGTTCCGTTATGCGTCTGATAACCCCCTCTTTCTCCATAGTGTCATGCTCGGACTTGATGCGGGGTTTCAGGTGGATACTCACCTTACGGGGCGGATCACAGAAAGGTATCGCGTCATCCTTGAGGTGGAGCATCGCGGGCTCTTTTAGTTTGCCGATACAGTCAAACTGTGCTGGGAATTGCGCTTTTAGTTGCTCGACTGACCTAATAGGGCCTTGTTGGCTTGGTTGCTCAGGTATTCCAGTAATGTTGTTGATATTGATATCCACAATACCAAGGGAAGGCCAAGTATGGCTGGGCCAGACACATCGACCACGAAGAACTTTTCTTGCGAGAATGCTGGGTTGCTGAGTTTGCGGACGCTGAGCATTAGTGACCCTAGGCAGGGAATATTGTCGCCACTGTATGATGTTAGTCTTACTGACGGTTCTGGGGATAGTACGAGGCTGGTGGGTGCATCACCAAACATTTGCTTGTATGTCTGCAAGGGCAGCGTATTGCTACCGGAACACGTGTCGATTTTGAGTTTCAGGGGCCCATAGGCTGGGGGGTTTTCATGCTTGACCATGAGCTTTGAGAATGCTTCTCGTTTCGTTGCCACTCCTATGTCGGATATCATTATCATGTCGAAGTTTGTCATAAAATCTGTTTGTTCATCAAGATAAGGGTTTTCATTAACCATGACTTCATGTTGCCTGTGGTTAGGAGCCCGATTCGGCCGTAGGTAGGAGTGCCCTCTTGTCTTGCTCTGGCGTTGTGTCTGCTGTGTGTTGTCTCCTGGCATTGTTCTGCCTCCATCAGTTTTGTGGCACATCTTTTTCCAGTGCCCCTTGATGCCACAACCACTGCATCTGTCATTGTAAGCGGGGCATGACCTTATGGGATGGCTAAGCCCGCAGTTCCAGCAGGGGTTGTCCGTGGTTTGTGGTTTGTTCCGTGGCTCGTTGCTTTCCCTTCAAATTGCATCGACGTTGGTATGGCTTGTACTTGTGTTCTCAGAGCTCATCTGTATGGAGCGTAATGATTCCGTGGATGCCGCAAGGGCCTCGTATTCCCGACCTCTCTCTAGAACGTTGCTCACGGCATAGCCCTTCGGTTTAGTTAGGAGTTCTTTCCGAAATTCCTCGAATTGTGTTCATAGTATGGTCATTTCGATAAGTCGTTCGTTGAGTTCTCTGTCTTCAAACTCGCACTTTGTTGCTTTTTCACAGAGTCTGGCCAGGAATTGACTAATTGTTTCGGTAGGTTTCTGTTTGGTATTTGTAAACTCGAGGCGGTGAACTCGGAAATTTATTTTGACCGTTGCATCAACCTCACTTTCAATAAGTCTCTATATGTTCTCCGGCACTCGTTGCTCCTGTTCAGTGAGGCCATTCGCCAAGATATGCCTCATGCCCTCATCGCCGAGGGCGATTTTAATTTTAGTTGCTTGCTTGCCCAGGTCTGTGACTTCCTGGTCTTCGAGGTATAAGTTCATGCGCGCCTTGAATGCACGAAACGACTCGGCCAAGGGCTGGTGAGCCCAGTCCATACTTGGGCATTTAGGCTGGGCCATAATTGGATTTGGTTTCGAGAGGGTGTTACACAATAGATAGATAGTGGTTGGATTAATAACACAGTTTACAGTTCACAAAGAGACACATGTAATAAGGGTATGGAAATCACTACAAAAATTTGTCACTGGTAGTCGGAACGGTTTTCCCAGTTTTGTTTACACTGCTGAATGTACGTTGTTGTTTGGCTCATTTTGTGAAGTAGTGTGCTGATAACAATGGCCAAAATACTTGTAAGTACTCTATTCACAACTTTCTTCACTATTCTCACTGTAATCACGGTGCACTAATGTTCATTCTATGCCATATCCTGACGATATAAGTTATGTACGGTTGTTATCTGGGCCGGTATGACAATCCTTGTCCGGTTGCCATTGGGTGAAAATGGCGTCATCTGCGGCCGCTGGTAATAAACTCGGGCCGATTATGAGTCCTCTTCTCAGTTATTACGGACAGGAGAGGTATGTAAAGTGTCTCTATGGTCCGAGTTTGTTGATGGAATGGCGTGGGGTGCGTTACCACGCTGCCACCATGATATAATATGCAAGAGGTTGCAGTGATTAAAAGACAGGACTTGATGGCTTGGGTGCTAGGTAGAGACTGCCCTTTATTCATAGCTACATGGGACTACATGATACCACATGGCTAATCTATAAGATTGAAATGCGTACCGTTCACATAGGCTACAGCTCATGCTTACGGGCTGGCCAAGCCCAAGGCGCAAGTGCAGGTATAACCGGATACTACACCCAGTGTGAAGGAGTAACATCACATGATTAAGAACTGATATTACTGCATTGAGGGATTAACGTAGTTTTCTTTTCATTTTTGTGCTACATTAGTGATTGCTATGAGTGAGGAAATAAAGGCAGGAAGTTCAGGGACTTTCAGTAAAAAGAGGAAGTGGTATGTTCAGTCGTTTAATCAAGAATGGCTGCAAGATCAGGAATTGAATGATTGGCTTCAACAGGATGCAAATGATAAGGGTGCCAGCTTCTGCAAATGTTGCAAAGAAGTGCAGTGTCTGCTGATCCTGGATGGTGCTATGGTCGTATCACCTGGCTGTTGGTTTTTTTCCCCTATGAGAGTGTTTTCACCGGCCTATATGACTCTGGAGAAGATGAACTTTAATTTCTCTCTTCTCTGTTTCATCTTTGCTAAGTCATCGCTGCATCTTTTGGGAAGTTTGAGTAGAAGACGTGAGCTTAGAAGTCCAGGAAATCTGATCGATATGAGTTATGTTCGCTCAACTCTTGCCATTCCTCTTACTGTGGGATAAACATTGCTATAACGCACTGTCAGTTGGGATGAAGGGTGCAGCCCTCCATTCCCTTTCCTGAACAATTTCTTAATCTATTTTGAGAGAGAGAGAGAGAGAGAGAGAGAGAGAGAGAGAGAGAGAGAGAGAGAGAGAGAGAGAGAGAGAGAGAGAGAGAAGCGGTGCATGCTAATAATATCAGTACTTACTGCTACTGCTGCACCCTATTGCAGAGTTCCAAAGATGTCAACTAAACCTTCAGATGTGGCACATGCCGGGAAAAGTTACCGAAGCAGAGGATGACCAATCAGTCTGACTCTACAGAGTCTCAGTCTGGTTCCTCTGCATAGTTTCGTGGAAGGAACAGCACTGTACCAAAACCCTTCCACTGAGAATGTGTTGAGATGTAAGGAACAATGGGTCAAGCCCCTGCAACCAGATGCCTCGGTGGCCTCCTCTACCTGCATACCGACTCCTAGATAACCAGGAGTTTCCCCACCGAGTTTTTTAAGGATGGTTTACTTCTCAGAACAGTCTTCTGGTTTTAATGAGCAATGAACACCTTCCCCATGCATTTAGAAGAAGCGTGCTCATCATTCTCATCATCTACGAGATAATCTTCCTCCTACATGAGCACTATGATCTTCATGAGACTACGTTTCATGGAACAACGGTCCACAATATGAGGATCCACTGATACAATCATTATCACCTTTTGGCCCCTCTCCATGCCTCAGAATTTTCCACACAAACACAATCGCCAGCATGATCTAGAGCTTATAAAAGTTCACGATCTTTGACATGCACACAATCATCACCAACTTCCCGCTCACGACATGTTACAAACTTATGGCTGTCTCCACGTGCACAATATTGTTCATGGGAAAGAGAACCGGCACAATCATGATTGTCTACATGTGCACAAGAGCATGCACAAACACAATCGTCTCCACATGCACAAACTTCGATGTGCAAGAAGTTTGCATGCACAATGGTCTTAGCAAACGATTGTCCATGTGCACGATCATCTACAGTTCTGCACCCACGATCATTCACGAGTATGATTATCCTTCATACGATTTCCAGTTGCTATGGGTCCATGTCCGACATTGCAGTTTACCTGTGTTTTCAAAATGATCCATCACAGCTTTAACAATCTTGATGTGACCACTCATTTTATTATTGATCTTCACATCTTGCTCAGCCAAGTGACGAAGACCCCTTTGATCAATCTCTTCCCATGTATGCATGGGAGTGGCGGTATGCACTGAGAAAGCATCTATTTTGTCTAACCCAGTGACAAGAACACCCTTGACCAATCTCTCCCCGCTTACTCTTACAAGCGACAATACTTAT
>NC_090732.1:39970895-40035895 GCF_036898095.1 Palaemon carinicauda | reverse complement strand
AATCTTCCCGGAGCAGTAGATCAAATCACGGTTCATTATTATTATTATTATTATTATTATTATTATTATTATTATTATTATTATTATTATTATTATTATTATTATTATTAGGGCCATTGAAACCAGAGAAAAGGAGAATTTTTCACGAGTTCTAAATGGCTTCGGAAGAAAATCGTGGTTCTCCAAATGGATTCAGAAGAAATTACCATAGTTAGCATGGAATTCTGAATGATTCCAGATGCGAATCTGAACGACTTCGAAAGAAAACCCTGAATCTCCAAATGTCTTCAGAAGAAATAGCCGTAGACTTAGCATAGAGTTCTGAATGTGTCCAGAACGGAATCTTCACGGAGATGTAAATCACGTAATTTATTATCATCATCATCATCATCATCAATCATTATTATCATTATTATTATTATTATTATTATTATTATTATTATTATTATTATTATTATTATTATTATTATTATTATTATTATTATTATTATTATTATGAGATATTAGGGCCTATTGAAACCAGAGAAAAAAAGAGAATTTTTCGCTAGTCCTAAAACGGCTTCAGGAGAAAATCTTCGTGCATCTCCAAAAGGATTCAGAAGAAATTTCCATAGAGTTAGCATGGAATTCTGAATGATTTCAGAAATCTCTGAACGATTTCGGAAGAAAATCTTCCTGAACCTCCTCTCAAATGACTTCAGAAGAAATAGCCATAGAATTAGCATAGAGTTCTGAATGACTCCGGAACGGAATCTTCCCGGAGCAGTTCTGAACGGCTCCGCCCCGGATTCCAAAAAACTTCTGAAGACCTGATCTCTCTCTTTTTTTTTTTTTTTTTAAACATACCTTGCAACACCTCACGATCTGTATGTACTGTAGCTATGGAAGTTTACGCAGTGAACATTGGGAGGAGGATTTCACTTTACTCACAGAGCTCGCGTTCTGGCGGAACAGGTAACTGACTGTGAGAATTTTGTTACAGCTACAGGATGAACTGGAGGCTATTCGGAACACCTTCATCTACAGATGGTTTGGATATGTGCTGCCGAAGTTGGCGAGCTTTGAAGATCATAATGAAAGCGCCTTGAAGGATAATTTGCTTGCGGTTTAGCGACGATGTCCTATAATTGGATTGCATTGGTGCAAAGCGGTGAGCGACGTGTGTTTCTTCAAAATTCGGCATTGAAGATAGAACATATCAGGACGGCATTGGTAAATATATTGTGTTGCTCTTCGTTGACTTTAGTTTGATGGCGTATAGTGTATGCCGAGAAATCAATGGCATCCATGTCTTTACCCATCGCCCTTATAGGTAAAGACATGAAAGCCATCGATTTTTTCAAGGAATCTGACGAACCAAGGACAAACAGCACTGAAATGTCTCTTGAAATCTCGAAGGAGACTGGCGAACTAAGCAAAGAAGATCTTGAAAAACTATAAAAGACAGAAGAGAATAGAGAAGGAAAGCCTTTATATGAAGAAATATAAAAAATAGCCTTTAATTATGGAGGTAAGTCACCTAAAAACTGAGGTCAAACAGCCTCTACTATTAGCGGTTAGTCGCCTTAAAACAGAGGTCTTAAAGAGCCTCTAGTGCTAGAAATAAAGCCCCCTAAAATAAAGATCAAAGAACTTTTAATGTTAGAGGTAAGGGGATTAAAATAAAGGGCAAAGAAACTCTAATGCTAGAATATAGCACCTCAAAATAGAGGTCAAAGAACCTCAAATGCTAAAAGTAAGGAGCCCCAAAACAGAGGTCAAAGAGCCTCTAATGTTAAAAGTAAGGAGCCTCAAAATTAAGGTCAAAGACCCGCTAATGCTAAAAGTTAGGAGCCTCAAAATCGTCAAAAAACCTTTAATAATAAAAGTAAGGAGCCTCAAAACAGAGGTCAAAGAGCCTCTAATGCTAAACGTAAGAAGCCTAAAAATAGAGGTCAAAGACACTCTAATGCTAAAAGTAAGGAGCCTCAAAATAGAGGTCAAAGACCCTCTAATGCTAAACGTAAGAAGCCTCAAAATAGAGGTCAAACAGCCTCTAATGCGTAAAGTATGGAGCCTCAAAATAGAGGTCAAAGAGCCTCTAATGCTAAAAGTAAGGAGCCTCAAAATAGAGGTCAAAGACCCTCTAATGCTAAAAGTAAGGAGCCTCAAAATAGAGGTCAAAGAGCCCCTAATGCTAAAAGTAAGGAGCCTCAAAATAGAGGTCAAACAGCCTCTAATGGTCAAAGTAAGGAGCCTCAAAATAGAGGTCAAAGACCCTCTAATGCTAAAGGTAAGAAGCCTCAAAATAGAGGTCAAACAGCCTCTAATGCGTAAAGTAAGGAGCCTCAAAATAGAGGTCAAAGAGCCTCTAATGCCAAAAGTAATTAGCCTCAAAATCGAGGTCAAAAACCCTCTAATGCTAAAAGTAAAGAGCCTCAAAATAGAGGTTGAAGAGCCTCTAACGCTAAAAGTAAGGAGCCTCAAAATAGGTCAGAGCCTCTAATGTTAAATGTTGGGAGCCTCAAAACCGAGGTCAAAGAGCCTCTAATGCTAAAAGTAAAGAGCCTCAAAATAGAGGTCAAACAGCCTCTAATGCTAAAAGTAATGAGCCTCAAAATAGAGGTCAAAGACCCTCTAATGCTAAAAGTGAGGAGCCTCAAAATAGAGGTCAAATACCCTCTAATGCTAAACCTAAGGAGTCTCAAAATAGAGGTCAAAGAGCCTCTAATGCTAAAATTAAGGAACATC
The DNA here is from genome assembly GCF_036898095.1 of Palaemon carinicauda. Lineage (NCBI taxonomy): Eukaryota > Metazoa > Arthropoda > Malacostraca > Decapoda > Palaemonidae > Palaemon > Palaemon carinicauda. Next base: position 40,033,165 of record NC_090732.1, on the reverse strand, counting down.
AAAATAGAGGTCAAAGAGCCTCTAATGCTAAAAGTAAGGAGCCTCAAAATAGAGGTTAAAGACCCTCTAATGCTAAAAGTAAGGAGCCTCAAAATAGAGGTCAAAAAGCCTCTAATGCTAGAAGTAAAGAGCCTCAAAATAGAGGTCAAACAGCCTCTAATGCTAAAAGTAATGAGCCTCAAAATAGAGGTCAAAGACCCTCTAATGCTAAAAGTAAGGAGCCTCAAAATAGAGGTCAAATACCCTCTAATGCTAAACCTAAGGAGCCTCCAAATAAAGGTCAAAGAGCCTCTAATGCTAAAACTAAGGAACATCAAAATAGAGGTCAAAGAGCCTCTAATGCTAAAAGTAAGGAGCCTCAAAATAGAGGTTAAAGACCCTCTAATGCTGAAAGTAAGGAGCCTCAAAATACAGGTCAAAGACCCTCTAATGCTAAAAGGAGTCTCAAAATAGAGGTCAAAGAGCCTCTAATGCTAAAGGTAAGGACCCTTAAAATAAGAGGTCAAAGAGCCTCTAATACTAAAAGTAAGGAGCCTCAAAATAGAGGTCAAAGAGACTCTAATGCCAAAAGTGAGCAGTCTCAAAATAGAGGTCAAAGAGCCTTTAATGCTCAAAGTAAGGAGCCTTAAAATCGAGGTCAAAGACCCTCTAATGGTCAAAGTAAGGAGCCTCAAAATAGAGGTCAAAGACCCTCCAATGCTAAAAGTAAGGAGCCTCAAAATAGAGGTCAAAGACCCTCAAATGCTAAACGTAAGGAGCCTCAAAATAGAGATCAAAGACTCTCTAATGCTAAAAGTAAGGAGCCACAAAATAGAGGTCAAAGACTCTCTAATGCTAAAAGTAAGAAGCCTCAAAATACAGGTCAAAGACCCTCTAATACTAAAAGTAAGAAGCCTTAAAATAGAGGTCAAAGACCCTCTAATTCTAGAAGGAGTCTCAAAATAGAGGCCAAAGAGCCTCTAATGCTAAACCTAAGGAGCCTAAAAATAGAGGTCAAAGACACTCTAATGCTAAAAGTAAGGACCATCAAAACAGAGGTCAAAGAGCCTCTAATGCTAAAAGTAAGGAGCTTCAAAATAGAGGTCAAAGACCTCTAATGCTAAACGCAAGGAGCCTCAAAATAGAGGTTAAAGACCCTCTAATGCTAAAAGTAAGGAGCCTCAAAATAAAGGCCAAAGACCCTCTAATGCTAAAAGGAGTCTCAAAATAGAGGCCAAAGAGCCTCTAATGCTAAAAGTAAGGACCCTTAAAATAAGAGGTCAAAGAGCCTCTAATACTAAAAGTAAGGAGCCTCAAAATAGAGGTCAAAGAGACTCTAATGCTAAAAGTGAGCAGTCTTAAAATAGAGGAACAAAGAGCCTTTAATGCTCGAAGTAAGGAGCCTCAAAATAGAGGTCAAAGACCCTCTAATGCTAAAAGTAAGGAGCCTCAAAATAGAGGTCAAAGACCCTCCAATGCTAAAAGTAAGGAGCCTCAAAATAGAGGCCAAAGACCCTCTAATGCTAAAAGTAAGGAGCCTCAAAATACAGGTCAAAGACCCTCTAATGCTAAACGTAAGGAGCCTCAAAATAGAGGTCAAAGACCCTCAAATGTTAAAAGTAAGAAGCCTCAAAATAGAGGTAAAAGACCCTCTAATGCTAAAAGTAAGGAGCCTCAAAATAGAGGTCAAAGACCCTCTAATGCTAAACGTAAGGAGCCTCAAAATAGAGGTCAAAGAGCCTCTAATGCTAAAAGTAAGGAGCCTCAAAATACAGGTCAAAGACCCTCTCATGTTAAACGTAATGAGCCTCAAAATACAGGTCAAAGACCCTCTCATGTTAAACGTAAGGAGCCTCAAAATAGAGGTCAAAGAGACTCTAATGTAAAAAGTGAGCAGTCTCAAAATAGAGGTCAAAGAGCCTCTAATGCTAAACGTAAGGAGCCTCAAAATAGAGGTCAAAGACCCTCTAATGCTAAAGGTAAGGAGCCTCAAGATAGAGGCCAAAGAGCCTCTAATGCTAAAAGTAAGGAGCCTCAAAATAGAGGTCAAAGAGCCTCTAATGCTAAAAATAAGGACCATCAAAACAGAGGTCAAAGAGCCTCTAATGCTAAAAGTAAGGAGCCTCAAAATAGAGGTTAAAGACCTTCTAATGCTAAACGCAAGGAGCCTCAAAATAGAGGTTAAAGACCCTCTAATGCTAAAAGTAAGGAGCTTCAAAATAGAGTTCAAAGACCCTCTAATGCTAAAAGGAGTCTCAAAATAGAGGCCAAAGAGCCTCTAATGCTAAAAGTAAGGACCCTTAAAATAAGAGGTCAAAGACCCTCTAATACTAAAAGTAAGGAGCCTCAAAATAGAGGTCAAAGAGACTCTAATGCTAAAAGTGAGCAGTCTGAAAATAGAGGAACAAAGAGCATTTAATGCTCAAAGTAAGGAGCCTCAAAATAGAGGTCAAAGATCCTCTAATGCTAAAAGTAAGGAGCCTCAAAATAGAGGTTAAAGACCCTCTAATGCTAAAAGTAAGGAGCTTCAAAATAGAGGTCAAAGACCCTCTAATGCTAAAAGGAGTCTCAAAATAAAGGCCAAAGAGCCTCTAATGCTAAAAGTAAGTACCCTTAAAATAAGAGGTCAAAGACCCTCTAATACTAAAAGTAATGAGCCTCAAAATAGAGGTCAAAGAGACTCTAATGCTAAAAGTGAGCAGTCTGAAAATAGAGGAACAAAGAGCCTTTAATGCTCAAAGTAAGGAGCCTCAAGATAGAGGTCAAAGAGCCTCTAATGCTAAAAGTAAGGAGCCTCAAAATAGTGGTCAAACAGCCTCTAATGCCAAAAGTAAAGAACCTCAAAATGGAGATCAAAGACCCTCTAATGCTAAAAGTAAGGAGCCTCAAAATAGAGGTCAAAGAGACTCTAATGCAAAAAGTGAGCAGTCTCAAAATAGAGGTTATTGAGCCTGTAATGCTAAACGTAAGGAGCCTCAAAATAAAGGTCAAGGACCCTCTAATGCTAAAAGTAAGGAGCCTCAAAATAAAGGTAAAAGACCCTCTAATGCTAATAGTAAAGAGCCTCAAAATGGAGATCAAAGACCCTCTAATGCCAAAAGTAAGGAGCCTCAAAATAGAGGTCAAAGAGACCCTAATGCTAAAAGTGAGCAGTCTCAAAATAGTGGTGAAAGAACCTCTAATGCTAAACGTAAGGAGCCTCAAAATAAAGGCCAAAGAGCCTCTAATGCTAAAAGTAAGGAGCCTCAAAATAAAGGTCAAAGACCCTCTAATGCTAATAGTAAAGAGCCTCAAATGGAGATCAAAGACCCTCTAATGCCAAAAGTAAGGAGCCTCAAAATAGAGGTCAAAGAGACCCTAATGCTAAAAGTGAGCAGTCTCAAAATAGTGGTGAAAGAACCTCTAATGCTAAACGTAAGGAGCCTCAAAATAGAGGTCAAAGACCCTCTAATGGTCAAAGTAAGGAGCCTCAAAATAGAGGTCAAAGACCCTCTAATGCTAAAAGTAAGAATCCTCAAAATTGAGGTCAAAGACCCTCTAATGATCAAAGTAAGGCGCCTCAAAATAGAGGTCAAACAGCCTCTAATGTTAAAAGTAATGAGCCTCAAAATAGAGGTCAAAGAGCCTCTAATGCTAAAAGTAAGAATCCTCAAAATAGAGGTCAATGAGACTCTAATGCTAAAAGTGAGCAGTCTCAAAATAGAGGTCAAAGAGCCTCTAATGCTAAATGTAAGGAGCCTCAAATAGAGGTAAAGAACCCTCTATTGCTCAAAGTAAGGAGCCTCAATATAGAGGTCAAAGAGCCTCTAATGCTAAAAGTAAGGAGCCTCAAAAGGAGGTCAAAGACCCTTTAATGCTAAAAGTAAGGAGCCTCAAAATAGAGGTCAAAGAGCCACTAATGCTAGAGGTGAAGCACTTCAAATTAAAGATCAAAGAACATATAATGCTGAGATTATAGTACCTCAAAATAGAGGTCATAGAGCCCTTGATACTAAAGGTATGGCACCTCAAAATAGAGCTTAAATATCCTCTAATCTTGGAAGTATGGCACCTCAAAATAAAAGGTCAAAGAGCCTCTAATGCTAGAGGTAAGGTACCTCAAAATAGAGGCCAAATAGTCTGGTCTATTCTTTGTATATTGACCCTACGCATTGGTTTCCTGCGCGCCAGCGCTTTTCTGCGCCTTCACCAAAAACTGTGCTTCAGCAGAAACCGAGCACCAGCAGCATCCTGTGCGCCAACGCTCCAGTACAAACATCAAATAGATCACATAGCCATTGATAAAGAGAGAAGGAGGACTCTGGGAAATGTAACAAGCTATAGAGGTGCAGTTAATGGTAGTGATTACCAGCTCCCCATTGCCACACAAATATTAAAACTGAAAGAACCCAACAGAAATGTCGATAGAATACCTAAGTTTGATACAACTAGGCTTCTAGAGGATGAGCACAGAAATCTTTGTAACTGAATGTAGGAATCGATTTATAGTCTTAAGAGACTTTAAGAGACGAAGTTTTGGGACATGCAGTTACAAGGAGAAAACCATGGATATCAAATGATACTTGGGATACTATAAAAAGAAGACAAAGACAGAAATTGTTCTTAAAGTTTTCGAGGAAGTAATGAAAATTACAAGGTAGAGCATGCCAAGTATTTCAGTATTGATAGTGAGGTCAAAAGAAATATCAGGAATGATTGGACAGAATATTTAGACAGGAAAGCAGATGAGGCTGACAAAGCTATGAATTCAAGGAGTGGCTTTGTTGTAGAAATTGCTCTTGGAATTATTAATGAAATCTCTACGGGAAAAAAGAAGCATATACCCATCAAAAAGAAAGATGGATCTGTTATAACAAAAGAACATGAAGAAAAGTAACGTTGGATTGAACACTTTAGTGAGGTCATGAATAGGTAATACGAAGGGAATAATTTGGTTGATATACCTGAAACTGATGAAAACCTTGATGTGCCCATGAATGAATTATGTGTGTTTGAAGTCGAAGCTATTCTTAAAAAAACTCAAAAGATGGAAAGCCCCTGGATACGAAGGAATAACTGCTGAGATGATATTGCCTGAAAATGAAGTGACTCCCAGATTACCTACAAGATTATTTTGTAGAATGTGGTGTGAAGAGGCAAAGCCTTATGTATGGGAGCTAGGAGTGCTGGTGACAATGACAAAAAAAAAATGACTGATTGCAATCATTACAGAGGCCTCACACTTACGTCAGCTGTCATGAAAATATATAGAATGCTCATTCTAAAGAGACTAGAGAGAAAGATTGATGAAAAGTTGAGAGATGAACAAGCAGGATTTAGAAAAGGTAGAAGTTGTACTGACCAAATTTCCATTTAAGACATGTGGTACAGCAATATGTAGAATATAGAATTCCACTTTTGATGGTATATGTGGGCTATGAAAAAGCTTTTGATTATGTGCCCTGGAAAATTTTGTGGAGAGTCCTGCGACATTATGGAGTTCCTCTCAAATATCCCGATATCTAGTAAAGCTCGTGACTTAGGGGTTTAAGGTTTAAAAGTCACTCATGAATGGCAGAAGCAAGGGATAGTGACCATGTTGTACCAGGACAATGCCCTAAAGACTGATCACATTATGTATGATCAGAGCCCAATACACCTTTCTACCCAAGCTAGGACCAGGAAGGGTCAGGCAATGGCTGCTGATGAATCAGCAGGTAACCTTATAGGCTCCTCCAAACACACGAATCCTTAGCTCACAAGGATGGGGAAGTTGCTGGCACTGCAAGAAACTATCGAGTTTGAGCGGGTCTCGAACCACAGTCTAGCAGATAGCTAGGCAGGGATGATTCCAATACGCAACATGACTGTAATTTATCTCTTAGTATATAAATAAATATTGTAGTAATAACATTGGATATCGCCTTAGAAACATTGCTTTTGTAAAGAAGTATCAGGATGAATATTCTGTAAAGAAACTTGTGATTAACTTTGTTATTACCAGGATTAACTACTGTAACTCCACATATTGTAATCTACTCAAAATGCAACTTATGAAATTACAAATTATAATAAACAGAGGAGCAAGACTTATAACAGGGGCCAAACCTTAAGAAAGGATTACAGTAGGCTACACCTATACTAATTGAATTACACAGGCTGTCTATTAAGACTAGAATAGAGTTTAAGATATGTGCATTTATGCCCACACATCAAATTATCAGAACCCGACTTTCAAAATATTTAAGAGATTTGCCACACATCGAGCAGCCAACGAATCGTGCAGGTTACGAGAATCGTTATAGATGGCTTTAAATTATTAGAGCCACGATGTATTTCTACAGTAGGTTCTAAAGACTATATGACAAGCTCCTACTACACATCCAAAAGGCTGGAGATATTAAGGCTTTCAAAAAGAATTTTAAGACTTCTTTTGCTTTCTAAGTACTTCGATAATGTGGATTTGGCAATTAATAAGGAATACGCTGTGGGGTACTCTGAATACTTAAGAATTATTACGACAAACAGATCTTGTAGGTCCTGTAGAGCATATGGTTCCCTGTGTGATAGGACCAGGATAATAACCCTTAAAGTACACTGTTGTTCTGTTGACAGTATGGCAAGATTTCTCAACCGCAACGGGCTTATAGAAGATCTTAATTCATTCTTGATCACCTTTAGTTTCGGAAAAAAAAAAAAAAATATCTTACAGGTAGCACCCCTAGCAGCAATTGAGAGGAAATTTCGCAGCATTATTGCTGTATTTTGGAACAGCTCCCAAGATTATATTTTTAATAAACCCCCAAAATTCAAGGACTTATTTCCTTCATTTTTATAGAACATTTATTATTTAGATAAAATTTCACAGTATGATAAAAAAAAAAAAATAACTTGAGATCAAGGCGACGAAGAAGCTAAATATCACAGGTAACAAGCAACAAACTCGACAATGTTTTCACAAACAACATATTAAGAAAATAATCAGTTGGTAACGGAAGGATTTTGTGAATTAAAAATATATTACGGGCATTGTTTATTATTACGGCATTGAAAAGAACCGAACGAAAGCACATCTACAGAAGATATGAAGACATGGAACTGACTTAGAAATACGAAAGAAGAGCAGTCCCAGAGACAACATCCATTAAATAAGTCGTTAATTACAACATTGAATAATAAAGAAAAATCCTATTTCAAAAGTAATATGGATAGGAAGACATTTTAAAGTAAGGTATTTTCTTTCTGAAGTCTGAATATAAAAGTTTTTTCCAACTAGCATTTCTTCCATCAATGGAGAATTAAGATGAATCTTATGTTAGAACACTTGAAAATATCTATGGAGGAAGTGCAGCGATCCTAAAACAACATAAAGATACAGTAGTGAGAAAATTCCAATTGAGAAATGAGTTAGACAGGGAGATCCAGTCTCTCCTAATTTGTTCACAGCATACCAAGAAGTTTTTAAGAATTTAGACTAGGAAAAGATATGAATTGATATCAAATGGGAATACCCAAAAAACTAAAGATTTGCATATGACATAGTTGTAGTTGTGTTTAGTGAATCATGGAAGGAATTACAAAAAATAATAGAAACATTGAATGGAGAAAGCAGAAATTTAGGACTGAAAATGAGTATGTGTAAAACTAAGATAATTTCATTGAAAATGTAGATGCATCATATAAGGCTACTTGGGACAGACAGTAAGTGTTTCCCAAGGGCACGAGACCAAACTTAAAAGAAAGATAATCACGGGATGGAGAGCTTTTGGGAAATATGAGATTATGAAGCGCAAAATATAACTTTCTCTAAAAATAAAAGTATTGTAAGGACAGTGAGACAAGCGTCACCAAGATCAACTGATACTTTATTTGAATGCGCACGGAAATACATTACAAGGTGTGGGCGGAAACGTAGGATGACGTTGGCGCTAAGTCAGATTGAAGTGCCCGCCAAAATATATGTGTTTTCTTACACTTACAAATATATGAATTATGGGTTAACAAAAACATGTTATGAAACGATACATATATCAAAATGTAGCTCTGGTAGAGCGGAATATATATACATAGGACACCACAGTGTGACGAAGAGAGAATTTAAATAAATAAGTAGTTTGTCGATTTTCTGGACGACGAATGGATCGGTGTCCTTACAAGTACTCCCCCCCAAGACATCGGGCGGCGTAGAGGGCTGATGATCAATCTTCGTATCTCTTCGGGCGTCGGAGGGTTCCTCTTGTTTTTGAACGGAGGGGCGCGCTGGCGGTCGGTGTAAGGATCTCTTCCTTTTGACGTCGTTTGATGATTTTTCCTTCGTTGGGCGGCTTGTTTTGTGGCGGAACTCTGGGTCTGCCAGGTCCAGCGGAGGCGGTGTCGCTTCCTTCGAGAAACGCTGGTTTCACACGGTCTATTGAGACCCAGTCCTCTTGGCCATGGACGTCGAGAAGGAAGGCTTTCGTTGTCTTTTTAATTACCCGGTAGGGAACTCGATAAGGTCTAGTCAGTGGTTGTCGATGAGCGTCGACACGGACGAAAACGTACTTGCAGTCATCCAGGCTTTTTGGTTTGAAGTGCTTGGTTCTGTCCTGGTAAGTTTTGAGACACGGCCTGAACTTCCTGGCGATGTCCCTTAGGTGATCCAGCTGCGTGTCATCGGTTGATGAGGGAAAGAATTCGCCAGGAACTGCGAGCGCTTCCCCGTAAACTTTTTCGGCGGGCGAAGGTTCGCCGTCTGCGCGAGGGGCGGTGCGAAGGCCGAGGAGTACCCAAGGAAGTCATGATTTCCAGTCCCCGTCGGTGCAGCTCGCCATCAGGGACGCCTTGAGGGCGCGGTGCGTTCTTTCGACCATGCCGTTTGCCGCGGGGTTGTATGCCGTGGTGCTGTGGAGCGTCGTCCCCATCAGGTTAAGCCAAAGCAAGCCATATTTCTGAGAGGAAAGCGGGGCCTCTGTCAGTCGTGATGTCATCAGGAACGCCAAACCTGCTCACCCAGCTTGACAGGAGGGCTTCGGCACATGCATGAGTCGTAGCTTCGGTCATCGGCGATGCCTCCAACCACCTCGTGGAGCGATCGATGATCATAAGTAGGTAGCGAGCGGATCCAAAAGGGGGCAATGGTCCCACGACGTCGATGTGTATATGTCCGAAATGTCTTTTTAGCTGGGGAAAATCGCCCACCCCCGATTCGGTGTGACGGCTGACCTTGCTTGACTGGCAGTTGATGCATGAGCTCGCCCATTCCCGGGCGTCCTTTTTTATCCCTGGCCAGACAAACTTTTCAGACAGAAGGCGAGCGGTAGTGCGTCCTGAGGGGTGCGAAAGTCCATGGATGATATTGAATATTTTCCTTCTGCAGGAGGCTGGTACCCAGGGACGAGGGCGGCCCGTGCTGGTTTTTTCTTTCCTGGGACGTAACGTATGGTGCACCCGAATTCGGCGATTGATGCGAGATGACGTTGTTGTCGGGATGACTATGCGTCCGTTGATTTCGTGAAGGCGTGGACGAGGGGTTGATGATCCGTTGCAATCGTGAAGGGGGTACCCTCCAAGATGTGCCTGAAGTGGCGGACGGCGAGGTAGACGGCGAGGAGTTCCCTATCAAAGGTGCTGTATCTTGTTTCGGCGGGTTTCAATTTCTTGCTGAAGAATGCCAGCGGTCGAGGAGAACCATCGACGAGTTGCTCAAGCACAGCCCCGCAGGCGACGTTGCTGGCGTCGGTCGTTAGTCGCAGGGGCGCGTTGTCGTCGAAATGAGCCAGGGTGGTGGCATTCGCAAGGGCATCCTTCGTCCGAGCGAATGCCTGTTGCTGGGGCAAGTCCCACTCGAGTATTTTTGCTTTTCCTTTCAGGACGTCGTCGAGGGGTGACAGGGTTTGTGCGATGTTGGGGATGAAGCGCCTGTAGTAATTGACCATTCCCAAGAACTCCTGAAGTTGGCGGATGGTCGTAGGCATTAGGAACTTCCTGATGGCGTCGACTTTGGTTGTCATGGGTTTTACCCCGCGCGAGGATACACGGTGACCAAGGAAATCCACTCCCTCCGCACCGAACGTACATTTGTCGAAGCGTATGACTAGGCCATTCTCCTGTAGGCGCTTTAGGACGGTGAGGACGTGTCCCCGGTGTTCCTCCTTGGTTTTCGAGAATATCAGGATGTCATCGACGTAGCAGACGCAGAAAGGTAGGTCACCCAGAATGCTATCCATTAGTCGTTGGAAGGTTGCCCCTGCGTTGCGTAGACCGAAGGTTGAGTATGCGAAGGTGTAGGATCCGAACGGCGTTACAATGGCAGTTTTCGGGATATCTTCCGGGAATACGGGGACCTGGAAGTAAGACTTGAGAAGGTCCATCTTGGTAAAAAACTTTGCGCCGTGCAACGCGTTCGTTAGGTCCTGCATGTTGGGCAGTGGGTAATGATCGGGCGTTGTGATGAGGTTGAGGCGCCTGTAGTCGCCGCAAGGTCTCCAGGACCCGTCCAGCTTTTTAACCATGTGCAGGGGTGATGCCCAGGGGCTCGATGCTTTCTTACAGATACCCATGCGTTCCATGTCCTCGAAGGCGCGTTTGGCATCCTTCAGTTTCTGAGGCGGGAGGCGGCGAAATTTGGCGTGAGTGGGAGGTCCTGTCGTTGTGATGTGGTGGTAGATACCATGCTTGGACGGGGAACCTGGCGAGTGTCGGAGCTCGGGCTTGAAAACCTCGGGAAACTCTCGTAGGAGGTCGGCGTAGGGGTGCGTTGTTATGGCGGATACGGACATTGTTGTAGGGCCGTGTTCTAGGGCGCGAGACTGGCAGGTTCCCGTGTCGATGAGACGTCTGTTAGCGACATCGACGAGGAGTCCATGGTGGGCGAGGAAATCCGCACCAAGGAGGGGGCGATTGACGTCGGCGATAGCGAAGGGCCAAGAATACGAACGGCCCATGATAGATATCTTGAGGGTCTTGATTCCATAGCACCGTATGGGAGATCCGTTGGCGGCGATGAGTGAGGGAGCGTTTTTGTCGGGACCACGGTCTAGGTCGGACTTCGAAGGAGGGAACGTTGACTGCATTGCGCCGGTGTCCACCATGAGTCTACGGTTGGAAATGGTATCGAGGATACAGAAACCAATCTTGTTATGGTTAACTGCGGCCGCGACGGTGGCAGGTGGATGCTTCTGGCGTCATCTTCTAGGGAAACTGCATGGTGCTCTACATTTCTTGGCGTCACTGCCGAACTGTTGGTGGTAGAAGCACCATGCTGGGTTAGGCCTAGGGTTTGGTCGCGTCGGTTGTGGTGGTTTCTTTCTTGATAGAATGTTGATCTCGTCGTCCTCGGGGGCCATTGCCGAGGAGTCTATGGAAGAGCAGCTGCTGAAGGAGGAGAACGGAGGCGGCGTTGACGATGATGCTCCGAGGCGAGATGCTTTGGAGGCCTCGTGGAGCTTCTGAGCCTTTGACATGAGTTCGTTCATCGGGAGCGTGTCGGCGTCTGTCAATTGGGCCCGTACGTCCTGTGGTAGGCGTCGAAGAAAGATCTCGCGAGATAAGCTAATTTCACGTCGTCGGCCGTTGCTGTCTGTTTCGGGGAGCATGAGGAGGCCGGTTAGCTCGTCCCACGCCTCGACAGGAGAGGTGTCACCCATGGGCTTGCCGGCGAGGTCCAGTACTTTCTGTGCCCTTGCTGAGACGGAGAGGGAGTAGATACCGATGAGTTTCGTTCTCAGGTCGTCGTATGAAACTTGGCCGGCCTGGGCGTCGAGCCATGGGGAAATCTTGTCGAATACTTCTTCAGGTATGGAGGTGAGAACGATGTCGGCCTTGGCGCAGGAGTCGCTGAGTCTAGCGACGCGGAACAGTACGTCCGCTCTCAGGAACCAGGAAGCGGTGTTGTGTTGAGAAAAGGGCGGCAGTTTGACTTTGGGCGTGGAGGCGAGGCCGTTGGGTGCGATGGGCGTGTTGCTTCCTGCATCGTGGCCAGACGACGAGTCGGCGAAGAGGTGAGAAGTTGATATGTCGGTTAAGCTCATCCTACTGCCTTACGTTCACCGAAGTGTGGGAGAACCAAAGGCAGGTTCGTGCCTAAGGTAACGGAGTATTTAGAAGGTAGCACGGCCGTAATAAGTCCGTTAATGGCAAAGCCAAAACCGCTGATGCTACTTTCAACTCCGGGGTCACTAGTTGTAAGGACAGTGAGACAAGCGTCACCAAGATCAACTGATACTTTATTTGAATGCGCACGGAAATACATTACAAGGTGCGGACGGAAACGTAGGATGACGTTGGCGCCAAGTCAGATTGAAGTGCCCGCCAAAATATATGTGTTTTCTTACAATTACAAATATATGAATTATGGGTTAACAAAAACATGTTATGAAACGATACATATATCAAAATGTAGCTCTGGTAGAGCGGAATATATATACATAGGACACCACAGTGTGGCGAAGAGAGAATTTAAATAAATAAGTAGTTTGTCGATTTTCTGGACGACGAAGGGATCGGTGTCCTTACAGTATCTTATCAAGTGGTCCTACCAGTATCAATTTATGCACCAGAAACTTGGAGCCTTACTAAAGCCTTAGAACATAAGCTAGTTACAATTCAAAGAGTTATGGAAAGAATAATGATGGGATTAACACTAAGAGACAGAAAAACCACATGGATATGAGAGCAAATTAAAGTAGAGGATATTCTAACAACATGTAAAAAATGGACATGGGCCTCTTCTTGGAGCATTTATTATATACACACACACACATACATACACATATAAATAGACAATAAATGGACATTAAGAATAACAGGATGGGTCCCCATATATTAAAAAAGAAGCAGGATAAGGAAAAGAAGACGATGGGTTGACCAACTAAGAAAGTTTACAGGTGTGGCCTGGCATAAAAAGGCCATAAACAGTCGGGGTGGAAGAACATGTCTGATGCCTTTTTTTCTGCATTAGACTAGGAACGGCTGTTGATATATATATATATATATATATATATATATATATATATATATATATATATATATATATATATATATATATATATATATTGCAGGTAGTAGGTTGGCCATGGCACCAGCCGGCCGTTGAGATACTACCGCTAGAGAGTTATGGGGTCCTTTGACTGGTCAGACAGTACTACATTGGATCCTTCTCTCTGGTTACGGTTCTTTCCCTTTGCCTACACATAAACCGAATAGTCTGGCCTATTCTTTACAGATTCTTCTCTGTCCTCATACATACGACAACACTTAGATTACCAAACAATTCTTCTTCACCCAAGAGGTTAACTACTGCACTGTAATTGTTCATTGGCTTCTATCCTCTTGGTAAGGGTAGAAGGGACTCTTTAGCTATGGCAAGCAGCTCCTCTAGGAGAAGGATACTCCAAAATCAAACCATTGTTCTCTAGTCTTGGGTAGTGCCATAACCTCTGTACCATGGTCTTTCACTGTCTTGGGTTAGAGTTTTCTTGCTTGAGGGTAGTACACTCGGGCACACTATTCTATCTAATTTCTCTTCTTCTTGTTTTTTAAAAGTTTTCATAGGTTGTACTGTATATGAAATATTCATTTTAATATTGTTACCCTTCTTAAAATATTTTATTTTTTCCTTGTTTCCTTTCTTCACTGGGCTATTTTCCCTGTTGGGGCCCCTGGGCTTATAGCATCATGCTTTTCCAACTAGAGTTGTAGCTTAGCTATTAATATATGTATATATATATATATATATATATATATATATATATATATATATATATATATATAATAATAATAATGATAATAATAATAATAATAATAATAATGATAAGAATAGGGAAGTGGGAAATATGGGGAAAGGAAGAGTACCCCTGGATACAATCCAGTTTATAGCTCAAAGGCAGGTACTCGGGATGGGAAAGATTAAGGAAATGGGGAGAAAGAGAAGTACAGGAGAAGAATAAAAGAGAGGGGCAGACCCTCTTGCGATATTAGGGAATTGGTATTATTATTAGATTATAGTTGTGTGTATATATATATATATATATATATATATATATATATATATATATATATATATATATATATATATATATATATATACAACTATAATCTAATAATAATAATTGGTATTATTATTAGATTATAGTTGTATATATATATATATATATATATATATATATATATATATATATATACTCATTATATGTATTATAATAGAATAAGTGTAGCCTACATGTAAAAGTATATCTTGGTATATATATATATATATATATATATATATATATATATATATATATATATATATATATATATATATATATAATTTCATAAAATGTATATCTTGAAAAATTTTCATATAACCTTTGATTGTTTGATACCGATCTGGTGATGATTGTTACACATTTACACAAGTTTCTCATAAAGACGTCACGTGACGTAATGACATATTTACGCAGAAAACGTTAGTGTATTTGAGAGTGGCGGTCGAAAAAGTCATGAATAATCTTATGGAATGCCTCTCGACGAACTTTGCGATATTTCCCTGGTAAGTTATGTGTGTTATTATGTTGCAACAAGTCTATGACTTATTTTATATTGTTTTTGCAATAATTATTCAGTTGAAATTAAGTGAAAATCCTTGAAACGTGTAACAAGTGGCTTAAAAGGTATTTGTTTGTTGTCAGCTGGGTTGCGTTCACATGTAGTGCAGTTCTCTTAGTGAAAAGTATTTTTGTGGAAACTTTGTTTTGAAGTCTGACATTAGCGATATAATTCACGCATTTGTCTGCATATTTTCGATATCAATATTTATGGCTATATTGTATCTAAATATGGTGAAATTTTATATATGTTTATGAATTTAAAAGGCTAATTAAAACTTTTAAGGGCGCTTTCTTTATGGACGTAGATGGATAGTGAACGAGACTGTCAGTTTTGTTTTGGTTTCCGCGGTTGTATTTGAATGGAAATGTCAAACAAATCATATAGAATTTGATTATGGAAAAATTTATGCTTTTGTCGACTTACTTTCATATTATTCTGTTTGAGTTAAACCTTGAGTCTATTATGGAAGATTGTGAAAAATTAAAAGGGAAAATATTTAATGGAATGCTGGTTGCTAGGCTATGAACAACACCTTATAACACTTTGATTAGTTCGATGTATCTTTTAATTTCTCTTTGGTAATTAGGGTATTACTAATTTGTAGTGGTCGCCTTACGATATATATTTTACATCATATTTGAAGATTAACTAGGGCTTCACTTGATTAGCATACATTCGTTCCATACGAGTTTTATTTATACCTAGAGGTAGTTTCCTTTAAGGTTTAAAGGCCACTCCGGTAGCAGAGGTAAGGGACAGGACAATGCCCTAGAAACAGAGCATGTATACATGTCATCTGCACCCGAGCCCCTTCTTTATCAAACTAGGGCCAGGAAGGGCCGGGCAATGTCTTTTGATTATTTGGCAAGTAGACCTATTGGCTCCACCAAACTCCCCTTTCCATAGCTCTCAAGGACAGTGAGGTTGGAGAAACCATCGAGTTTGAACGGGCCTCAAACTTTCGTCCCAACATATTCCGAGACAAATGTTTTAAATGTTATCATGGTGAGAGTTTCTGTTGAATAAACTTAGATCTGTAATGACATTGACAGAGAAACCATAGTTATGGGTACCATGAGGGCTATTAAAGTTGTAGCCTATCCTGGTGGTCTTATACCATAGGCTGAGCTTGTTTAATTTATTTTAATTACATCTTAAATTACTCTTTTAAATCTATCATCATATAGTATTGAAATACCAGGAGGATATTTACAAACTAAGATACGTTTTGAAGACTGGTAATGTTGTTATTAGTGGGTAGAGGATTTGATATTTATTTTATATTAATTTGCTACCCAAATTATGAGTTGGCCAGCATGGTTTCTCTATTTCAATAATACATATGCATATCCCATGGCTGTTCTTTGAATAGCTCGATGATGTACGTATTAATGTGCTAGGTCAACGTCTGACCAACAGTATCAGTAAACTTGCACAATATGTTTTCAAAAGGCTTAAAACTTCCTGATTAAGATACCATACAGTATAGGTTAGAACTGTTAAAGATGATACTTTACACTTAGGGATTTAGTTTCTGTACGATATGTTTTTCGGCCATTGAGTATCTTGCAATAAACTGTGGTCACCAGGACGTTGTCTCCTTGCAAATCCAACATGGCGCAGTGAGTAGGATCGGAACCAAGCCATGCCCCAGATACATCAACCACCCCAGGCCACGCCGAGGCGTGCCTCACCTGCGATGCCAAGGGCCTTGTCACAGGCCGTGATGCAAGCACAGACGTTAATTGCAGACCAGCAACGTGCCATCCGTTCCCTTCAGGATGCCCTTCCCGGTTCCGGAGCACGTGCCAGTAAAGTTCCTGTCTCTGCTGCCCCTGAGAAGTGCGATGCGGTAATGTCCTCGGCAGCGTTCAGATTTTGGAGACGTTCGATGACGTGTTGGATCCACCTTAACAAGTTCCCACCGCAGGATGTTGTCCTGCACATTAGGCTCAACTGTGTGCCGGCGTTGCAACGTGCGCTGGACACTGGGTATTCAGATGCCAAATGGAACGCCCTCGCCCCAGACGCGGCTCTGGATGCCATCGGGAATATTGTGTTGCGGTTGTCGAATCAGGCAGTGCAGTGGTCTGAATTCTTTGCCCTCGCACAAGGGCGCGAGGAGTCAGTGAGCGACTATTTTTCGAGGTGTGCTCAGAAGGCCACCGACTGTGATTTTCAGTGTCCTAAATGCGGGGAGTGCTTGATAGAATACATGCTGTTGCGGAAAATAATGGTAGGCCTCAGTGATCCTGTATTAAAAAGGCACGTTTTTCAGGCATGTGATACATTTAAAAGTGTAGATGCCCTTCAGGCCCTGTGTTGCACCTTCGAAGCTGCACGCCAAGTCGTTGAAAGTGTCCCGCCCGTCGCTATCGGTGAGAGGGAGTCTGCTGGCTCCTCGAGTGATGACGTCACAGGCAGTGATGACGTAGAGCCAGACGTCGCGGTGTTGCGCGGCAACTTCAATGCAAAGCGTTGCGGAAATTGGGGGGCGCCATCCGTTTGGTCGAGCGTTGTGTCCAGCAAAAGGTATGACGTGCCACGGGTGCCAAAGGTAGGGCACTTTCAGAAATCCTGCAGAAGTACGAAGGAAGCGCCGCTTGCCTCGAGTTTAGTGATTGTTGCAGACACACACCTCTCCCCCCCTCCCTACAATCAAGGCTTGTGTTTCCCATAGGAACTGGAATTCAGTATCGACACTCGTCGTAGCAGATACAGGAACACAGACCTGCGTTGCCGGACCCACGATTCTCTCAAGCCTGTAAATAAATTCCCTCGAGTTGCAGCCGCGAATAGGTCTGAGGGACGTAGCTAATCTCCTAGTGAGATGTCTCGGATCAATGGCATGCTTCATTGATATAGGTGGGCGACACACGATGCAGGAGGTGTACTTTGTGCCGACGGCCAAGAACTTCTATGTATCACTGAATGCTTGTAAGGAGCTGGGAATAGTACCGCCTGGCTTCCCTCACCCCTACCATCTCGTTGCATCAGCTGATGTGTTTAACGAAGAAGTCGCACGGCCTAACTCCCCTAAGACAATGAAACCAGCCACAGGGTGGAGGAGAATATACCAAGACTTGAGGAATGGTTATTACGGCATTTCTCATCAACAACCTTTAACACAACCAGGGAACCTTTACCTGTAATGACGGGCAAGCAGCACCACATCCATTTGTTGCCTGATGCCGTGCCTTATGCCTGTCTCACACCCGCAACAATCCCTAAGCATTGGGAAGAGGAGGTCAAGGCTCAACTTGACGAGGACGTTCGGAAGGGTGTGATAGAACCAGTCCCGGTGGGGGATGCAACGGAATGGTGTACGAGGATGGTCGTCGTAGCCAAGAAGACGGGCCAACTTCGCCGCACAGTAGACTTCCAGTGCCTTAACGCCCACTGTCTTCGTGAGACTCATCATACACCGGCACCCTTCGACATGATTTCAAGCATCCCCATTCACACGTATAAGACTACGGAGGACGCCCATTGGGGTTTCCATCAAGAGGAATTGGACGAGGACAGCTGCCCACTCACGACCTTCATCACCCCATGGGGATGATACCTTTATCGTAGAACACCCATGGGTCACTGTTCGGCGTCCGACGCCTACACAAAAAGGTTCGATGATGCCCTGCAAGACGTCACCAGAAAGCATAAATGCATTGACGACACTTTGCTATACGATCACAGCATCGAAGAGGCGTTCTGGCATGTATATGAATTCCTGTCAACGTGTGCCTCTGCAGGTATCACACTCAAGCCCGAGAAGTTTAAATTCTGCAAGAGAGAGGTTACTTTCGTCGGTTATCACCTGGGATGGGAGTCATACAAGCCCGCAGACGAACGACTAGACGCCATTCGTAACTTCCATATGCCAGAGAAGCCCTCCATCACGGATATTAGGTCGTGGTTTGGATTCGTGAATCAATTAGCTCCCTTTCTTGTAACGGCACCCATCATGGAGCCCTTTAGGGACCTCCTCAGAAAACCCACCGGAAAAAACGTCTACTGGGATAGCCAGCTACGTGACAAACTCCGGCAGGCACAGGAGGTCTTCTGTCAATTAGCCAAGGACGGCTTGGCATATTACGACAAGACACGCCCTACGACGATAATGACGGATTGGAGCAAGGAAGGCATTGGTTTCGTAGTCCTTCAGCAGTATTGCGTTTGTCAGTCAGCTGACAGCCCCTTCTGTTGCAAGGGCGGCTGGCGCCTTGCCCTGTGTGGTAGTCGACACCTCACCCCCTCTGAAGCTGGGTATGCCCCCGTAGAAGGAGAAGCCCTGGCAGTTACCTGGTGCTTGCGGAAGGCCAGGTTGTTCCTACTTGGGTGTCCTAATCTTACCATCATCACGGACCACCGTCCACTCGTCAAACTGCTGGGTGACAGAGCCCTCAAGGACGTCATCAATTCAAGATTATTCAACCTGAAAGAGAAGACACTCCAGTTCAAGTTCCACATGAAATACCTGCCCGGAAAAAGGAACACCGCCGCGGATTTTCTTTCAAGGTACCCGACCATGCGAGCATCCCACGAAGCTTCCGACGTGGATTTGGAGGACGACATTCAAGTGGCAGTGGCATGTGCAACCGTGGCTGCCTTGGAACCGGACATCATCGTGTTGGATGAAGACTGCGTCAAGAGCGCCGCATCTAACGACCCTGTATATCGGCTTTTGCTTGCCAGGGTTGCAGCGGGCAACTGGCCCCAACAGAAATCGCAAGAACTTCCCTGCCTTTGTCTCTACTTCAGCGTTCGGGATCGGCTAGCCATCAACCAGGATCTGGTGACATACTCAGTGGACCAAGGATGTGTTTGTTTGGTCATCCCCGAGGATTTACGCCGCCAGGTAGCCGCTAACCTACACACAGGACACCAAGGCCTCGACTCTATGCTTAGAAGAGCCAGGCAGTCGGTCTATTGGCCGGGAATAGAAGGGGACCTTCAGCATCGCCATGCCCAATGCACTTCATGCGATGAACACGCCCCCTCTCTGCCTCCTGAAGAAATGATGCACACGCCCCCTGCGGAATACCCTTTCCAACAAGTCGTCGCAGATATGTTCCAGATAGAAGGCAGTGTATACATGGTGTATGCAGATAGACTAACAGGTTGGTTAGAAGTAGCTCATTTCCCCAATGGTGTCACGTCTAACAAAATCAGCAATCACCTTCGATCATATTTCTCGCATTGGGGAGCCCCGGAACAAATGTCAACTGTCGGAGTTACGAACTTGGCCAGCGAGGAGATGGGGAGTCAAGGTCCGGCTGTCGTCGGCCCAGTATCCCCAGTCTAATGGCAGGGCAGAAGCAGCTGTCAAATCGGCAAAGAGGCTACTCCTAGAAAACACGTTAAAGGGTGGAGCCCTTGAGTCGGACAAAACGGCCCTGGCGATACTTCAGTATCTCAACACGCCATCTCAGCTTGCAACGGGTCGCCAGCTGCGCGATGGGGTACTGACGGCCAAGAGACACCTGTTAGTAGACAGACATTGGAGGCAAACGATACGTCGAAGGGAGTTACAAGTGGCAAGGTCGCAGGAGTTGATGCGCATCCCTGGCACTACCAGAAGACTGCCGCCCATCGAACTAGGTACCCATGTACGCATACAAAACCAAGCAGTGGGATAGAACGGGCATAGTAACGGAAACAAAGCCCCATCGTCAGTACACCGTCAAGCTCAACGGGAGTGGCAGGCTATCAAAAAGGAATAGACGACACCTGAGAGTCATCGCTCCGCCCTCTGGCACGCCCGTGTCTCAGCACGGGACCTCCGCAAGCCATACCCCAACACAACAGGTGACACACCCCATACAGGAGCCCAACGTCATTAGTAGGCCGAGAAGGGCCGCCGGTAAACCCAAGTGGCTCAAAGACTTTGTAGAATGATGTTATTATCTGTTGTATGTAATTGCATCAGGAATTGATATTTCTTTCCAGAGAATTTATGTATTTATTTTGTTTTTGTGTATGTATCGAAAAGATAGCTTTAATTTTTTTTTTCTCATTTCTCATTGATTTAGTGACATTTCCCCCTTTCATTTTTGCCATGTATAAGTACGTTCTTGAGGGGGGGATGTACGGTATGTTCCGGTATTTCCCACTTTCATTTTTTTTTTTTTTACCATGTATAAGTATAATCTTGAGGGGGGGATGTACGATATGTTTTTCGGCCTTGCGCTGCCGAGCATGTATCTGCATACGCTGTTGCGAGTCAGATGGCTCTTGAGTATATTGCAATAAAGTGTGGTCACCAGGACGTTGTCTCATTGCAAATCCAACAGTTTCATATAATTTCAGCAGTTCAAAATACAGGATGAGAAATTTGATAAACTTTGTACCTTTGAGCCAGGAATTGTAAGGTAACGGTTTGAGTGATCAGCGGTGTGTTTGGATTGAGAATATGTAGGACACTGACTTCAGTCAACATTTTTATTTGTTATTACTGTACTTGTTAACTGAGAAATATCAATAAATGCCAGCAAATGATTAATAATGTTAATTTGTTCCGTAACTGAAATACAAACCACGCTATTTAATATGGGTATTACTTTCGGCGTAGCTGAAATGACGAGCCATTAGAATTTTAACGAGGGTTTACTACCCCCTTGCTAGTTAGCGAGGGGGTAGGGAGGGGTAGCTTGCTACCCCTCCCCCCCTCACACACCTGTGATTAGCCCACTTTGCTTTTGGCTCGGGTGACGTGTCTGCTCCCACCCTCGCTTATGACAGCCTTTGATCTTTGTTTTTTGCTTTTTCTTTTTAGTGTGTTTGGAAGTTGGCCTCTACCATGCGGAAGTGTCCCGGCTTACCTGACCGCCCTTGTGGAACGTTTATGTCGGCGGTGGACACAGACCCTCACACCTTATGTCCTTATTGCAGGGGCCAACGGTGTGAAAGAAATAAAGTATGTGGTGAGTGTAGGGAGTGGTCTACCTCCCAGTGGGAGAGGTTTTCCCGGCGCCGGAAGAAGAAGTCCAAACGGGATATTTCTCCTTCAAGGGTTTCCTTGAAGAGAAAAAATCCCAAGGACTCTTCTTCCGTGGCCCGAACCTCCTCCGAAGCTCCCACTCGATCGTTCTCTCCCGAGGGGCCGTCGAGTGGTAGCGTAGGCCGTACTTACGTTCACCAACCTCGGGGTTCGGGAGAGGGAGTTGCCTCCCATAGCAAGGCAGCTCCTCCTCATATTTCTGATAATGTGTCTAACAATGATTTATTGCAGCTTTGGGCTTCCTTGGGGCTTCAGGGTTCGCCCTCCAAGGAAGCCCTGTTTGACATAATCAGGTTGGGGGCTGTTGTCAAACAGTCGTTGGCGGTAGCAGAGGTTGATCCTCTGTCTATCGTCGACGTTGTTGTGGCAGGGGCTTCCGACTAGTTAGGTCAAAGCCCTGCTATTGTTCCTGATGCAGCTGATGGCTTAGTTCCCCCCTCCGAACATCTTTCGAGGGAGGAGCCAAGTCCAACGGTCTCTCCTGCAGGTGATTCTCCCACTCGTGGGAGTTCACTGACAGAGACTCCTCTTCGGAGGACTGCCGATGGTCTGCCTGCTGCCCCCAGAGGACGTTCAGACGGAAAGCTCGCCTTCCTCTTCGCCGTAGAGGACTTCCTTCTCCCCACAAGGGAGTTAGGAGGGGCCTCTTCGGTTCTTCGTCTTCGCAGTCCCCCGCAGAGGATCCTCCTCGCCGTGCACCGACTGTTGCAGCTGTGTCCCTGGACCTCTCTGCAGATCGTTCACGATCTCCTTCGCCTGCCAGACCTGCTGACCTTCCATCTCCGTTCCTGGCCGCTGACGCGCTGTGGGCGCCCACGCACCCCGTTATCCAACGGGCATCGGTCCCTTCGGGGCAAAAGGGGCTTTCTCACATTGTGAGTAAGTCCCTCAAGCGCCAGGTATCCCCTGCGCGCCCACGCGTTATGACGTGCAAGCGCTCTCCTGCTGTTCCTGAGACTGCACTTCAGAAACCACCTGCTCCAGGGACAACGCGCCAGTGATCTCCTGTGGCTGAGACTACGCGTCAGCGCTCTCCTGTTCGCCAGCGCTCACCTGCGCGCCAGCAATCTTCTCCTCGCCAGCGCACCTCTGCGCGCCCTCATCATGATGCGCGCAATGCGCGCCCACGATCTCCTGCTCACCAGCGCTCTTCACCCACGCCCCAACGTGCACCTGCACGCCCACGATCTCCGGATCTGGGCGCAGAAGGGAAAAATCTTTCATCTCCTTCCTGTCAGCGATCTCCTACACGCCTTCGGACCTCACCTGCTCGTCAGCTCTCGCCTATGCGCCATTGCGCAGTCTCCATCACGCGCACCTGTCACAGCTCCTGCGGTGCGCCCTCCTGCGCGCCCACTCGCTAGGGGTATTTCCCTTGCGCGTGTGCGCACTCCTTCTAGAGCTCAGCGAGATCCTGCGCGCCCACACGCACGTGAGCTATCATCTCCGCGCGCGCAAGTCCTTGCACATCCTTCGGCGCCTCCTCTGCTGTCGCCAGATAACGCACCTGCGCGCCACCGATCACCTGCTCGTCAACGCGCCCTCTCGCCCACGCGGCGCAGATCACCTGCGTGCCCTGCGCGCCATCGCTCTCCTGCACGCCAGTGCTCGCCCACGCGCGCCCTCGCCATCATCTCCTTCGCCTGAGCGCGAACCAGGGAAAATCCCATCGCGCGATTCCCAACGCGATCCCCAGCGCGATTCCCATCATGATTCACAGCGCGAGCCCCCGCGCGAAGCTACAGGAACGAGAGCCTCCAGGTCGTCATCTTCACGTCTCTCTCCCCCCCCCCTTCCCCCGCAAGCGTAGATCAGCGCTTCTGCAGGAGGAGGGGAATACTCCGGATAGGTCCAGGAACCAACCTTCTTCTTCCCTTTCTTTTCAGGCAGGCCCAGTTATTTCTACTCCGAAGGATCGCCCGATCCCCTTCCCTTCAGGGGGAGTGCGCTGTCAGTAAGCAGCCATGGTTCGGGCCCCTTGTCAGAGCCGTCATGCAGACTTTCAAAGCTGCCTTCTCTGAGTTGGGCCTCAAATCAGTGGCAGCTCTGACCCCACTGAAGAGGAAGAGAGGAGTAGAAGTCATGGTAACTTCTCCCAGGGTCAAGCTGGCTCCTCGGAAGTCCTTGAGGGAGGCTCTTTCCCCCCCCAGACTTTCTCTCCCTCTCTTGTGGACGAGGATTTCCCGTCCGCAGGGGAGTCGACCGAGGTGAGACTCTCCCATCGCACCAATGGGAGAAACCCCACCTCGTGCAGGAGAATCGTCCCGGGTTGGGGCGGAGAAGAGCCCACAGACGTCGTTGTTGGAGTCCTGTATTCCTCCCCGAGGGAGCCTAAGGACTCTAAAACCATCCCCAAGTCTTCCTCAAGGATTCGACCAGAGCCAACAAGACCCGCAGAGAACGTCCATGTGTCCCCCCAAGAAGAGCCTTTGGGGACGGGAGACTTTGCTGCCATTTCTCCAGGAGGGGAGCCATAGGAGTCAGAGCATGCCTTCTAGCAGGTTCTGACCCTGATGAGGCATCTCAACGGGTTCCCGTACCCTGAGATTCCTCCTCGAGAGGGCATGGACACGGTCCTGGACCGAGTCTTTGGCACTCAGAAACCCGCTAAGGCCAGTGCGGCTTTGCCCTGGTCCCAAGGGGTGAAGAGTGCCAGGGATAAGGTTGAGGGCCAGCTCTCCGAACTCGCCTCCTCCAGCCGTTCCACTGCTGGCAACAAGCTCCTCCCTCCTCCTCGTATCCACCAGAGGAGGTATTTTGAGATCATGGAGGAGTCTTGCCTAGCTCTCCCCTTGCACCATTCGGTGGAAGTGCTCACCTAGGGAGTCCCTCTAGAGAGGCTCTCTAGCCGGCAAGTGTCTTTCTCGGCGACAGATCCTAAGTCAGGAGAAGGTTGCGAAGTGTGCCATGCAGGCTACTTTGTGGATGGACGTCTGGCTGGGGTCTCTTGGCATCCTGTTGCGATCCGAGGACCTGTCTAAGGAGAGCACCAGGAAGGCCCTGGAGACCTTTCTCCTTTCGGGCACCCACACCATTGAGTTTCTGGCCCAGCAAGTCTCGAACTTGTGGGCCAATTCCATCCTGAAACGACGTGATGCGATGGCAGAGAGGTTCCACACGAAGGTCCCAGCCGTCGAGGTCAGCAGGCTCGGACACTCTTCCCTTTTGGGGAAGAATCTGTTTGAGCCTAAAGACGTGGAACAGGCAGCTGAGAGGTGGAGGAAGTCCAATCAGGACTCTCTCCTACATAGGGCTCTTACATCAAAGCCCTATAAACCTCCAGCACCTCAACAACCTCGCCCGTCCAAGACGACGAAACCGGCAGTGGCAGCAAAGGTAACGGGTGTCGAAGCCCTTTCCTGTCAAAGACAAGAAAGGCAAAAAGTCCTCCAGGGGAGGGAAATATCCTAGAGGGAGTGGCCGAGGCCGCAAACACTAGGATTGGCAATCCCCCTGCGTGTCCACCAGTGGGGGGATGCCTACAAAGTTGCGCAATCAGGTGTGAGCAACTCGGGGCCGATTCCTGGACGATTTCCGTAATCAGTCAGGGATATCGCGTCCCGTTCACAACATCTCTACCTCCCCTGACAGCGGATCCAGTGTCGTTGAGCTCCTTTGCCATGAGATCGGCAAGGGGCCAAGCCCTACGGGCAGAAGTCAAGGCCATGTTAAAGAAGGACGCTCTCCAGGAGGTCATCGACGGTTCCCCAGGCTTCTTTAGTCGACTCTTTCTTGTAAGGAAGGCGTCTGGAGGCTGGAGACCAGTCATCGACCTCTCAGCTCTGAACAAGTTTGTCAAACAAACCCCGTTCAGCATGGAGACGGCAGACACGGTCAGACTTGCAGTGAGACCACAAGACTTCATTTGTACTCTGGACCTGAAGGATGCGTACTTCCAGATCCCAGTCCATCTGTCTTCAAGGAAGTACTTAAGATTCAGCCTAGACAACAAGATCTACCAGTTCAAGGTGCTGTGTTTCGGTCTCTCCACAGCACCTCAGGTATTTACCAGAGTGTTCACCCTGATTTCTTCGTGGGCACACATGATCGGCATCCGTCTCCTCCGTTATCTGGACGACTGGCTGATCCTAGCAGACTCGGAGTCGACCCTTCTTTGACACCGAGACAAGCTTCTGGGACTTTGCCAAGATCTAGGGATCATGGTAAATCTCGAGAAGTCTTCTCTGCTTCCAACTCAGCGACTAGTATATCTAGGCATGATATTGGACACCAATCTCCACAAAGCCTTCCCATCAGACGACAGGATAGCAAGGCTGAGGAGAGTCGCAGATCCTTAACTCAGACGAGAAGAACTCCCAGCCCAATCGTGGTTACGTCTCCTCGGTCTCCTTTCTTCCCTGGCCCGTCTAGTTCCAAACGGTCGCCTCAGGATGAGATCCCTGCAATGGCGACTCAAGTCTCGGTGGAATCAAGGACACGATTCCCCGGACGTCATGGTCCTGCGGAATGGACGGACCTTCAGTGGTGGGTGACAGACGAGAACCTACGAAAGGGTGTGGATCTTCTCGTCCTCCCCCCGGATTTGATGCAGTTTTTGGACGCCTCAAAGAAAGGGTGGGGGGCCCATGTTCTGAACCACAGGACCTCAGACCTCTGGTCAGAATCACAAAAGTGCCTCCACATAAATCTGCTAGAAATGAAGGCCGTATTCTTGACACTTCAACAGTTCCAACAGTACCTGGCGGGTCACTCTGTGGTGGTGATGAGCGACAACACCACGGTAGTGGCTTACATCAACAAGCAGGGAGGTACCTTTTCAGAGCAGCTATCCCATCTGGCAGTAGAGATACTGAGATGGACCGAAGTCCACTCGCACTATCAGCTCGTTTCATTCCAGGATAGAGGAATGTGCTCGCCGACAGTCTGAGCAGGGCATCCCAGATAGTGAGTACCGAGTGGTCTTTGGATCGTCTAGTAGCCAACAAAATCCTGACTTTGTGGGGTTCCCCGACGGTGGATCTGTTCGCGACAGCTTTGAATTTCAAGCTTCCGCTTTTCTGCTCCCCAGTCCCGGACCCCAAGGCTCTATGGCAAGATGCTTTCCAACAACGGTGGGACAACATCGACGTATACGCCTTTCCCCCGTTCTGTCTGATGAGGAGGGTACTCAACAAGACCAGAATATCGGTCAACCTTTCAATGACCTTGATAGCTCCGCTATGGCATCACGCAGAGTGGTTTCCGGACCTTCTGCAGCTCCTGATGGAACTCCCGAGAGAACTTCCTCCACGACACAAGTTACTCAAACAACCACACGCCAACATCTTTCACAAAGCCGTAGCTTCGCTGCGGCTTCACGTCTGGAGACTATCCAGCATCTCCTCACAGAGAGAGGCTTTTCGCAACAAGGTGCGGAGAGGATGTCTCGACACCTGCCAAAGTCATCCGCAGGGGTCTACCAGGCGAAGTGGAGAGTTTTCTGTGGTTGGTGTCGTGGAAGTGGTATCTCTCCACTCGATGCCACTATTCCAGCAATAGCGGAGTTTCTCGTGTATTTGCGGGAAGAAATGCGCCTTTCGGTCTCGGCAGTGAAAGGCTATCGCTCAGCCTTAAGTCTTGCCTTCAGGCTCAAAGGAATGGACATTTCCTCTTCGCTGGAACTTTCTTTACACATACGAAGTTATGAACTTACCTGCCCTCAGTCGGAAGTGAGACCTCCTCCATGGAACGTGGATCGAGTTCTCAGGTCTCTTAAGAGACCTCCCTTCGAACCATTACGCCAGGCCTCTGATCGCCACCTGACTTGGAAGATGGTGTTCCTACTTGCTTTAGCCTCGGCCGAGTGAGTCGGCGAACTTCATGGTCTCTCGTATGACATCGCCCATTCAAGGGGATTGGGGGAGGTAACGTTCAGATTCGTCCCTGAGTTTGTTGCTAAGACTCAAAATCCAGGAGTGCCGGACCCTCGGTTCGACTCTTTCCGGATCTCGAGTCTTCGTTCTGTAACAGATGACCCAGACCATCTCCTACTGTGCCCAGTGAGGAGTCTGAGGCTCTATCTTAAGAGAACAGCTGCAATTCGTCCTCGGGTGCAGGCATTGTTTGTGAGCACAGGTAGGACGAGGAGGAGGGTCACTAAGAATACTATCTCAGCGTGGATTCGCAGGGTTATCCATCATTCCCTGAATCCCGACCCTCCTCGTCACGTCACCCTAGTGCACACGATGTCGGGCATCGCTATGTCCCTGGCCTTCAAGAAGAACTACACAGTGACGCAGGTTTTACAAGCAGGGGTTTGGAAGCGTCAGACGACCTTCACAGCCCACTACCTGCAAGACGTGACCCACAGGAGGCTTGATACGTTTTCTATCGGCCCTGTGGTGGCTGTACAACAGCTTGTTTAAACCTCAGGCTCCTTAATGGACAATTAGCAGAAGGTTGAGGGCATTATTACCCGGTTTTAGTCTGCATGAATGAAAAGGTATGCCTGGCCCTTATTCTTTTCTTCATTCTCCCCTCTCTTGGGGAAAACAGCATCCTGGGTTCTCTGCACAGCTGACCTCAAACCACTGCAGGTAAACCATGTTTCCTTGTGTTCCTAGTATTAAGATAATACTGTCACGTCCCCATACCCTTTCGAGGTGGTATTGGGAACGTCCTATCCTAGAATTCCATCTAAAGGACTTCAGGTCAACTTCCTAGGACGAGTCACACTTCATTCCTTCACACACAAGCTTACGTAGGCCGCAGTCCTTGCAGAGCAAGGCCCTTGCGAGGTGCAGGGACTCCTTATCTCTGAGTACTAACACACTCAGATACCGAGTCCCTGGGCAAAAAGCCAAAAGCCAGTAATGGCTGGGACTTACCACCCTACCTAAGGGTTGAGTCACCCCTATTAAACAGCGTGGTTTGTATTTCAGTTACGGAACAAACGAGAAATTTGTAGATAATTTGTATTTTTTCTAACTATACAAACCTTAGCTATTTAATCAAACTTGCCCGCCAGCCCTGTCCCCCGGGAAGTCCTACCTCTAAGCAAAGTGAGCTAATCACAGGTGTGTGAGGGGGGGGGGTAAGCAAGCTACCCCTCCCTACCCCCTCGTTAGTTAGCGAGGGGGTAGTAAACCTTGGTTAAAATTCTAATGGCTCGTCATTTCAGCTACGCCGAAAGTAATACCCATATTAAATAGCTAAGGTTTGTATAGTTAGGAAAAATACAAATTATCTACGAATTTGTCATTTTAGGTAAATTCTGTTTTCCATTCTGTTCTTGATTTATAGCAGATTTTGCAAATTGTACTAGAAGAGAAACAAAGAAAATATTTACCTTACTTGTAAAGAGCCTGAAGAGAATTATAAATATTGGTAACTCTACATAGGTGGTAGTTTCTAAAGGGTATATCCTAAGTATCTAGTTAATCAGGGAGCTTATAGAAAAGTGTATCATAACTATTTGGTAGAACCCAGGTCTTAGTGAATATTTCTATCAGGCTGTTATTAGATTACTTTATAGGGCTTTGCTGGGAATGGTCAGCTTGATTTATTTATGGTATTTTATTTTTCACATGGGTTACTCTCATTCCTTTGTATCATTAAGCTAGATTTGCATGGTGGTGGACATTTAAACTGTTTAGCCTAACTTTGTCATTCATTACCCTTAGGTAATGAATGCTCTAGCAAATTGAAAGTACATTTCCCTTGAAGTAGGCTATGTGGTATGAAACCTTTCTAGTAAGCAGGAAAAGGCTTATTGCACTCAAATTCCAGAAAAGGGGTTAATGCTGATTAACAGTTTTACATATCACATTGGCAGGCCTTCAGTTGTTATAAAAAATGGGTGTTGCTTCCTATATTGAATTATCTGTTGTTAAAATCCATGAAATGTGTTGAAAAGATTTAAGTTTGAGTTGTAGTTAAACATTTGATTTTATGGGATATTATAGTTTTTTGTTGAAAACATATACTGTAATGTGCATGGTTAGGAATATTATTGGACCAAAATTTAGTTGTTCCTATATGGATACAAATCCTTGTCCTTTGATAAGAGGATGTTTTCAGCATAGCAGGAACTCAGCTAGTAAGCTTTATAATGAGGTCTTGTTAGTTACTGATGGGAGGAGGGGAAACCCCATGCCAGCACACATGAATTACTACTGTACTTTGTTTTCAGCCGCTAGATAGTACGTTTTTAAATATTTAACTTAGCCGGTGAATATATAATAACTGCAACTCTGCGGCTCGACAGACAACATACTTAAAAAACTCGCGAGCGATCGCTATGCAGGTTGCGGGTGTGCCCACCAGCGCCAACTGTCGGCCAGATACCACTCTCGAATGTAAACAAAACCTTCAATTCTTCTCTGTCGACGTTGACGACAAGACGTACTTTTACTCGCTGTAGAACCTGGAATTTTCCCATCATATTTGGTGAAGTACTTTAATTTGGTTTGAGCTTTCGCAGTACAGGTGTTTTCTTCAACATAAACTCTTGAACTCTTTTTTGAATCGGATTATTTGTTGATGACTTAGATCGTTTTTGGAATTTTCTTTGACTAATTCAAAATGGCTGACCCTTCTCAAGTTCCTAAGTTTCGAAAGTGTAATGCTAGGGACTGTAATAGGCGTCTTCCAAAGGCTTCTCTCGACCCTCATACTGTTTGTTCCAATTGTCGGGGTAAAACCTGTCAATTGGGAGATCGGTGTGAGGAATGCGTGGGCCTTTCGGAATTCGATTGGATCGAATTTGATATATACACGCAGACTAGAGAGAGATAGGGTAAGGAGAAGTTCATCTAGGTCCGTAGATTTTTCCTCTCCACATGCCCCTGAACCTAATCCTTCCCCTGTAGTGGTTGTTCCTAACCCCCTTCCTAGCACTCAGGAGCCGTCTATGCAAGACATGTTGCGTGCTATTCATGCCTTGGGGGAGAGAGTTGAGGCTTTAGCAAGTGACCGTAATCAACTCATGGCTAACGTGAAGGAACTCAAGTGCCAAAGTGCCACGGCGGAAAGTGGGAAAGTGCTTAGTGTTACGCAAAGTGTTGTGAACAGTGTTGCGACCGAGGGTTCGTCTGTTCGTGCCTGTCGTTCACCTAGTCCGGGACCTCTTGCAAGCTCCCAAGCCCAGGGGAGAAGCAATGTCGTACGACTTATGGGTTCGAGAGGCCTTGATCAGCGAACAGACGTTCCCTCTTTGGTATCAGGCGGATCTCGTCAAGATCGCCCCTACCATAAGACGAGAGAGCCCATTTTTACCTCGTCGTCCGAAGGCGTTTCACGTAAGAAACCATGGAGCAAGGTCTCTAGACCTTTGAAACGCAAGTCGGTCCCTTCAGGACAAGTCCAACGTCCCGGATGTAGTCACTGGGACAGTTCGGACCCGTTGCCGTCATCTGATGACTGCTCGCCGCCTAAGAAAGGCAAAGTTGTGCCGTCTCAGTCGCTAACCCCGTCTGTTACCGCACCCGTTTCCGTAGACCCTAAATGGGTTATACTGCAGGACATGCAGTCTAAGCTTGCGTCCCTTATAGAAGACTACAACGCAGACAAGGTTTCCGTTGAACTTAGCCGTTTTTCTCATGGAGATACTGGCCGTCAGCCATCCAAGCGTTCTGTTGTGCGTCCTGTTGACGTTGATGTAGCTTTCTCGCGTCAACCAGTTGGGGTTGTACCTCCCCCGATGCGGTCCCGTGTGGATTTCCAGCCGCACGTTGACGTTAGGCAACTCCCTGATGCGACTGGTGACGTTCAGGACGTTCACCAACCATCAAAGTTGACTTGTTTTGACGCGGTGCGTCAACCTCCGCAACCCAGTGTGGTGTTGACTGCACAACCCAGACGGTCTAAACAGTCTCGGGTGGACGCTGTGCGTCCTCGCACACCTGTTGTTGTTGACAGTTCCCAGACTGTTCAGCAGTTTCAGGACGCTGCGTCCTGCTCCGTCACTTATGCACCAGTGCGGCCGGACGCTGCGGGTCAAACGCTGCCTACCCCTTTGCCGTTTTCTCATCAGTTATCAGATGAGGAACTTTCAGATGAGGACGTTGCTGAACCCCAGCCTGAGGATCAGCCTTCAGATTTAGATGAGCCTAGAGCAGTTCCACCATCTATAGACTTTAAAAAAGTCATGCTTGTTTTTAAAGAGTTGTTCCCTGAACACTTTATCTGTGTGGCTCCTCGTTCGCCGCCGTCTGAGTTTGTTTTAGGCGTTCCTGCTGCCATGCCAGCCTTTACAAAACTCGTTCTCTCTCGCTCATCCAAGAGAGCTTTACGGCTGTTAGGCGATTGGTTGGAAACCAAGAGGAGTTTAGGGAAGACGGCCTTTGCCTTCCCCCCATCTAAACTCTCGTCTAGATCGAGCGTCTGGTATGCCACGGGAGAAGTTCTCGGCTTGGGAGTTCCTGCCTCTGCCCAGGGCGACTTCTCAAGTCTTGTAGACTCTCCCCGCCGCCTTGCCATGAGACGCTCGAAGATTAGTTGGTCATCCTCAGACCTGGACCATCTTCTTAAAGGCATCTTTAGGGCTTTTGAAGTTTTTAACTTCCTGGACTGGTGTTTGGGAGCCCTGAGTAGGAAAATCTCATCAGCCGATAGGGATGTCTCCTTACTCATTATGTCCTGCATGGACAAGGCCGTCCGCGATGGATCCAACGAGCTTGCCGCCTCATTCACGTCAGGAGTCCTAAAGAAACGAGAGTCTCTGTGCTCTTTTCTATCAGCAGGAGTGATGCCCTGTCAAAGATCTGAGCTACTCTTTGCGCCTTTGTCTAAGTTCTTGTTTCCTGAACTCTTAGTTAAGGAAATAGCCTTGTCTTTAGTGCAGAAGGACACCCACGATTTGGTTGCGTCCTCGGCTCGCAAAGTTCCCCCTTTGTCTGCCTTGTCTGCTAGACCTAGGATAGACACTCCAGCGTCCAGGTTTATTCCGCCCTTTCGTGGCAGAGCCCCCAGCAGGGGAGTTGCTCGTGCCGAAGGGAAGAGAGGAAAGAGGAAAGGATCCAAGTCCTCGCGGGGCAGAGTCTGACTGCCCGCAACTTCAGACAGCAGTAGGTGCCAGACTCAAGAACTTCTGGCAAGCCTGGGAGAAGAGAGGCGCAGATCAACAATCTGTGAGGTTGCTCAGAGAGGGGTACAAAATCCCTTTTGTACGCAGACCTCCTCTAGCGACGTCCCCCATCGATCTCTCTCCCAGGTACCGAGAGGAAGCAAAGAGAAAAGCCCTGAAACTGGAAGTGTCTCTTTTACTAGAGAAGGGAGCGGTGGTCAAAGTCTCGGACCTTCAATCACCGGGGTTTTACAACCGTCTCTTCCTAGTACCAAAGAAGACAGGAGGTTGGAGACCGGTGCTAGACGTCAGTGCTCTGAATGTCTTTGTCACAAAGACGAAGTTCACCATGGAGACCACAAAGTCAGTCTTAGCAGCGGTCAGAAAGGGAGACTGGATGGTCTCTCTCGACCTAAGGGACGCTTACTTCCACATCCCCATTCACTCAGATTCCCAACCTTTTCTGAGATTCGTCTTCGACGATGTGGTGTACCAGTTTCGGGCCCTGTGCTTTGGCCTAAGCACGGCTCCTCTCGTGTTTACGAGGCTTATGAGGAATGTGGCAAAATTCCTCCATTTATCGGACATCCGAGCCTCCCTTTATTTGGACGACTGGCTTCTCAGAGCCTCCTCCAGTCATCGCTGTCTGAAGGATCTCAATTGGACTCTAGATCTGACCAAGGAATTGGGACTCCTAGTCAACTTGGAAAAGTCCCAGCTGATCCCATCCCAAACTATTCTGTATTTAGGGATGGAGATTCACAGTCCAGTTTTTCGGGCTTTTCCGTCGGCCCCCAGAATAGATCAAGCCCTGCTCGTCATCCAAAAGATGTTGAAGAAAGAACGTTGCTCAGTCAGGAATTGGATGAGTCTGGTAGGAACGCTATCATCCCTGGAGCAATTTGTCTCGCTAGGAAGGCTACACCTCCGACCTCTACAATTCCATCTAGCTTTTCACTGGAAAAAGGACAAGACGCTAGAGGCGGTCTCGATCCCGATTTCCGAAAAGATAAAGACTTGTCTGACTTGGTGGAAAGACAATATCAGTCTACGAGAGGGTCTTCCCCTAGCAGTTCAAAAACCCAACCACGTTCTCTTCTCAGACGCATCGGACTTGGGCTGGGGCGCGACGCTGGACGGTCGGGAATGCTCAGGTCTGTGGAACTCGAGTCAGAGGAGCATGCATATCAACAGCAAGGAGCTTTTGGCAGTTCACCTGGCCTTGATAAGCTTCGAGAGTCTCCTTCGAGGTGGTGGAGGTCAACTCGGACAACACCACGGCCTTGGCGTACATTTCCAAACAGGGAGGTACCCACTCACTGACTCTGTACGAGATCGCAAGGGACCTGCTCATCTGGTCAAGAGATCGAGGCATCTCCCTAGTAACGAGGTTCATCCAGGGCGACTTGAACGTTCTAGCAGATTGTCTCAGTCGGAAAGGTCAAGTAATTCCAACCGAATGGACCCTCCACAAGGATGTGTGCAAGAGACTTTGGGCGACTTGGGGTCAACCCACCATAGATCTCTTTGCAACCTCATTGACCAAGAGGCTTCCAATCTATTGCTCTCCAGTCCCAGACCCAGCAGCAATACATATAGATGCCTTTCTCCTAGATTGGTCACACCTAGATCTTTACGCATTCCCACCATTCAAGATTGTCAACAAGGTACTGCAGAAATTCGCCTCTCACGAAGGGACAAGGTTGACGTTAGTTGCTCCCCTTTGGCCCGCGAGAGAATGGTTCACCGAGGTACTTCGATGGCTGGTAGACTTTCCCAGAAGTCTTCCTCTAAGAGTAGACCTTTTACGTCAGCCGCACGTAAAGAAGGTACACCAAAGCCTCCACGCTCTTCGTCTGACTGCCTTCAGACTATCGAAAGACTCTCGAGAGCTAGAGGCTTTTCGAAGGAGGCAGCCAGTGCGATTGCAAGAGCGAGGAGAGCTTCTACCATTAGAGTTTACCAATCGAAGTGGGAAGTTTTCCGAGACTGGTGCAAGTCAGTGTCCGTATCCTCGTCCAGTACCTCTGTAGCCCAAATCGCTGATTTTCTCTTATTCCTGAGAAAAGTTCGCTCCCTTTCAGCTCCCACGATCAAGGGCTACAGAAGCATGTTGGCCTCGGTCTTCCGGCATAGAGGCTTAGATCTTTCCAACAATAAAGATCTGCAAGACCTCCTTAAGTCGTTTGAGACCTCTAAGGAACGTCGTTTGGCTACGCCTGGGTGGAATTTAGACGTGGTCCTAAGATTCCTCATGTCAGACAGGTTTGAGCCTTTACATTCAGCCTCCCTGAAAGATCTCACTCTTAAGACTCTTTTCCTGGTATGCTTGGCCTCGGCTAAAAGAGTCAGTGAGCTTCATGCCTTCAGCAAGAACATCGGTTTTTCGTCAGAAAAAGCCACTTGTTCTCTGCAGCTTGGTTTCCTAGCCAAGAATGAGCTGCCTTCTCGTCCTTGGCCTAAATCTTTCGATATTCCTAGCTTATCGGAGATCGTAGGCAATGAACTAGAGAGAGTATTATGCCCTGTTAGAGCTCTTAAGTTCTATTTAGCTCGTACTAAACCTTTACGAGGTAAATCTGAAGCGTTATGGTGTTCGGTTAAGAAGCCATCCTTACCTATGTCAAAGAATGCTTTGTCATATTTTATCAGATTGTTAATACGAGAAGCTCATTCACACTTGAGTGAGGAAGACCGATCTTTGCTTAAGGTTAAGACGCACGAGGTTAGAGCTGTAGCAACTTCCGTGGCCTCTAAGCAAAATAGATCTCTGCAAAGTATCATGGACGCGACCTTTTGGAGAAGCAAGTCAGTGTTCGCGTCATTTTACTTGAAAGATGTCCAGACTCTTTACGAGAACTGCTACACACTGGGTCCATTCGTAGCAGCGAGTGCAGTAGTGGGTGAGGGCTCAACCACTACAATTCCCTAATTCCATATCCTTTTAATCTGTCTCTTGAAATGTTTTTTAATGTTGTTTTTATGGGTTGTTCGGAAGGCTAAGAAGCCTTTCGCATCCTGGTTGATTTGGCGGGTGGTCAAAGTCATTTCTTGAGAGCGCCCAGATTAGGGGTTTGATGAGGTCCTGTTGTATGGGTTGCAGCCCTTGATACTTCAGCTCCTGGGAGTCTGTCAGCATCCTAAGAGGATCGCTGGGCTCCGTGAGGAAGACAGACTTACAAGGCAGAGTAATCGTCTAAGTCGACTTCCTTACCAGGTACCTATTTATTTTGGTTTTGTTATATTGATAACTGTCAAAATGAAAAAACTCTTAGCTTATACGCTGTAAACATATTTAACTCTGGTCTCTACCCACCTCCTTGGGTGTGAATCAGCTATTATATATTCACCGGCTAAGTTAAATATTTAAAAATGATATTTTAATTATAAAATAAATTTTTGAATATACTTACCCGGTGAATATATAAATTAAACGACCCTCCCTTCCTCCCCAATAGAGACGCAGCGGGACGAGAAGAATTGAAGGTTTTGTTTACATTCGAGAGTGGTATCTGGCCGACAGTTGGCGCTGGTGGGCACACCCGCAACCTGCATAGCGATCGCTCGCGAGTTTTTTAAGTATGTTGTCTGTCGAGCCGCAGAGTTGCAGCTATTATATATTCACCGGGTAAGTATATTCAAAAATTTATTTTATAATTAAAATATCATATTTCGGTGACCTGATCTGGCTGTTTTGATTTCTTATAGGTCATGAGAGATGTTAAGTGTTTTGTAAGTTCTTGATAACTGTAGTTGAATGACAGTTTCTGTGTACCTGTCGATAACGACATTCTTGCTTTTTATTCCCTTGTAATGTTGAAATAGGGACGACAGTGTATATCCCAATTGAGGAATGAAGCATCGTTACAGTGGTGATATAAGGAGAACTACCAGTTATTCCTTCTCTGCTGCCGCACCTTCATCTCATAGCACTGGCAACGTATCCACAATTTCATCGGTCTTAGAGCACATTGCTTGACCCTTCTTTTTCCCCGTCTTGAATAAAAAAGTCCTTTTAGACGATAGTAGGTTGGCCAGGGCACCAGCCACCTGTTGAGATACTACCATTAGAGTTATTGGGTCCTTTGACAGTATTACATTGGACCTCTCTCTCTAGTTACGGCTTATTTTTCCTTTGCCTACACATACACTGAATAGTCTGACCTATTCTTTCCACATTCTCCTCTGTCCTCATATACCTGACAACACTGAGAATATCAAACAATACTTCTATCAAGGAGTTAACTATTGTACTGCAGTTGTTCAGTGGCTACTTTCCTCTTGATAAGGATAGAAGAGACTCTTTAGCTATGGCAAGCAGCTTTTCTAGGAGAAGGATGCTCCAAAATCAAACCATTGTTTTCTAGTCTTGGGTAGTGCCATAGCCTTTGTATCATGGTTTTCCACTGTCTTGGGGTTAAGTTCTCTTGATTGAGGGTACACTCGGGCACACTATTCCATCTTATTTCTCATCCTTTTGTTTAATTTTTAAGTTTCATAGTTTATATATGAAAGGTTTATTTTAATATTGTTAAATTCATAGAATATTTTTATTGTTTATTACTTCTCTAGTAGTTTATTTATTTCCTTATTTCCTTTCATCACTAGGCTCTATTCCCTGTTGGAGCCCTTGGGCTTACAGCATCCTGCTTTTCAAACTAGGGTTGTAGCTTAGCATGTAATAATAATAGTAATTTTCATGACTTCTACTGTTTCTCTCCCTGAGGGAGGGACAGCGTTGCCCAATCCTTCCCCAAGGATGAATGGAAAAGACGATGAGCTTTAGAGCTTCTTTGTGCGCTTACCTAGTTGCACTCTACTAGGCATTAGCATGCTACTAGCCTACTAGGTGCTCATGTCGTTTTGCGATCCCACTCCTACGGGAGTCGCCTCACCTTTTCACGATCACACAGGATGGCCTACTTACTGACTCACGATTGCTTGCTCCTACAGGTGTGCCATCTCACTTGTTCATGATTATTTGCTCCTTAGGGGGTGCCACATTACCTGTTATTGATTGTGTGCTGCTACGGGAGCACTTTCTCACCTGTTAGTGATCACGTGCTTAATCTCCTGTTCGCGATCTACCGCTCGTAAGGTAGTGTCACCTCACCTGTTTGCAGTTGTGCATGCTCTTCGGAGCTATTATCCACTCGCTCTTCGAATACTGTAAAGTCCTGCTTTTGATGTGCCCATTTCCCACCCAATAGTGAGCGCTTTATTTGCCAGTGCTTGGCTTTCCTCGTGAGAGAGCATGCTCTCCTACAAAAACCTTGGATCTCGCTATTACGTATCCACTTGTTAACATACATGTTTCAAAGAGTTTGCTCTCGCCAGCAGATTCTTATGCTGTTATTACCATATACTGTATACTGCTAGACACTAGCAGTCCCTATTGAGTGCACGCTCCTCAGATGTGGAGATCTTATGTGCCTTTCCCTTAAGGGAATTGTGATTGGCAGATTGTGCCCAAGCACATCAATCTGTTTGCTATCATACTCGCATACCTCATAGCACTTACTGTATATGATTTCTCGGCACTTGTATACACTTGACTCTGGGCTCTCATTGATTCTTCCAGTTAGCGCTTGGGCACACCTGTCGACTCGCACTCGCCTAATAACACTTACGTATTCTCACCTATAAGAGAATACTGGTGCTCAGATACATCCACTTTTTAGTGAGCACTCGGGTACATGCACCTGTTAGCAATCACGTATATTGTCTTAGAACATTACAGTCCTTTAAGAACTTGCATTTTCCTGCTTATGAGCACTCATCAGACTTGGAAGAAGATTCTCCTTGGGAAGGTGCTCATGTACAGTATAAAATATGGCTATTGTAGTACAGTACAGTATGCAAGCAGTCTCCTCTGGACTCTTGTTCTTATGAATAGACAAGCGCAATTGTACACACCATTTATTAAGGGCTTTCTTTGCAGAACTTTAAAGTTCTAGGCGCTTGTACTCACATATTGTGCCAGAGAGCCATTCTGTTGTAAATGAGAGGCGAGGTATGGGCAACTAAACTTTATTAATAAGACATCAAGCTTAAATACCAGGACTTTTGAGCAAGAATGTCTCAAAAATTCAAACAATATTATTAACGCTCTATCAGGATTATATAGGTTGGTTTATTATCATTGTAGGTTTTAGGCGATGAATAGAAACCCAGTCTTCATTGCCACGAATGTTGACAAAGAAAGCCTTTGGCGTACGACGGATCACATGGAAAGGGCCCGTGTTAGGGGGCGTTAACAGTGCCTTGCTAGTGTTGTTGCGTAGGAAAACGTGTGTTGCCGAGTACAGTTCTGTCGATATGTGTTGCCTAGCTGGGGGCTTGTAAATTTGGCGGCATGGAATAATTTTCCTACAACGTGATATAGGCGCCGGAGATAGTCGGAGGAGGTTGCAGATGGAAAAAATTTGGCAGGGGAACCCAACGGGTCGCCATAAACCTTTCAGCTGCCCAGACATCTAGGGCATTTTTAGGAATGGTCCTTAGTCCTAGGAGGACCTAGGGAACCTAGATAAGCCAGTTGGAATCCTTACAGCAGGACATCAAAGCTTTTTTGAGGGTGCAATGAAAATGTTCAACCATTCCGTTTGCAGCAGTGTTGTAGGCGGTTGTCTGATGTAGGGCGATTCCCAGGATATTAGCTAAAGATGTTCACAATTGAGAGGTGACAGTGGTACCCCTGTCAGAAGTAATATGGTCAGGGATACCAAATCTTGATATCCATCTAGGAAGTAAGGCAGATGTAAATGAGGTGGACGTTGCAGTTTCCATGAGAATGGCTTAAGGCCAACGAGTGGAGCGGTCGATAGAGGTAAATTGGTAACGATGTCCTTGTGATGTGGGTAGGGGACCTATGTCGACATGAATGTGGGAAAAACGACGTTAAGGTTGAGGAGAGGTGCCGTGCCCACTCGTGAATCAGTGTGTCGATGTACTTTAGAAGTTTGGCATGAAGTATAGGCGCAGACCCAATCCTTAGCATCCATAGTAATGCCGTGCCAAATGAACTTCGTCTTCAGTAGCTGTGAAGTAGATTGGTGCGAGGAATGTGAAAGGCCATGAATGAAATTAAACACCTGTTGGCATGGGAGCTGGTATCCACAGTTTAGGTCTACCAGTACTGATGTCACAGAGGAGGGTGGCATTGGAGTCGTTGAGGGCAACGTCTTGCCAGCTGAGGTATGTGCAGGATGTCCTACATGCTTGGTACTCTGGATCTTTTCGTTGGGCTTCTGCCAAGGTGTTGTAATCGAATCCCAGGTGAATGGCAGCTAATGTTTTTTTTGATAGGGCATTGGCAAAGGGATTGATTTTCCCAGGGACGTGTTGAAGGGTGCAATTGTATTCAGCCATGGCAGAGAGATGTCGGAGTTGACGGGTGGACCAGGCGTCGGACTGTTGAGTGAAGGCGTGCACCAGAGGCATGTGGTCCGTGCGAATGATGAAGGGCATACCTTCCAAGAAGTGGTGAAAGTGATGGACAATCAAGTGCACTGCCAGCAATTCGTGGTCGAACGTAGAGTAGCCGGATTCTGCCATGGACAGTTTTCTACTGAAGAAGGCCAATGGGCTGGGTGAGCCCTTGCCTACCTGCTCGAGTACTGCACCAATAGCGATATCGCTGGCATCAGTGGAGAGAAAGAGAGGTGCATGTGGCACAGGAAAAATGAGAGCAGCAGCAGTTGATAGGGCATTCTTTGGATTACAGAAGGCCTTTTCTTGAAGGGGACCCCACTACAGGTCTTTTGGTTTGCCCTTGAGGGAGGCATAGAGGAGGGCAAGAATGGCGGTGATGGCTGGCAGGAAACGGTGATGATAGTTGATTATGCCCAAGAATTCTTGCAGTGGTTTGACGGTCGAGTGCATGGGGTAGTTCTGAGTGGCTACTAACTTCTCAGGGAGGGGGTGGACTCCTTCAGTGATGAAGTGGTGCCCTAAGAACGATACTTCGTTGGCGCCGAAGGTACTACACCTATTGTACCGGACTACAAGGCCGTTCTGATGTAACTGAGATGCGAGGTGAATGCAACTACTTTATTAAAGAGAAATAGAGCTTAAATACCAGGACTTGAGAGCAAGAATGTCACAAAAATTTAAACAAAATTAAACATGAGCTATCAGGTTTATACAGGTTGGTTTATCAACAGTGAAGTGAAGAGTGAGTGATAAGATTAAAAGAAAAACCATTACAGTGTACGAGCGTGTATGAAACGCATGCGTTACAATACTGATGAGCTTATGTGCTTTTTCTGTTAAGAAATCCTTGCCAAGCTGATGAACCAGTGAGACATATTCTAGACTGCCCAAGTGCCCAATCTCCATAGGCAATTAGATCTCGCCATTTTAGTGGGCACAATCACCTTTGAGTGCTCAGGCGCATCTCTGGACAAACCCATTCTAGAGTGTATTCTCTTTCATACGGACAGTATGAACATTTGTACCAGATACGAGATAAAGTGCTGGATACCATGCTGCTAGCAGTGTCTCAACAGTTTCCGGTTTGGGAGCGCTTTGTTTATGGCACTCGCTTAACGAACGTTACATATACAGTACAGAATCCTTAAACTGGGCACTCACTTGGGATTGTAGGCACCTCCTCTTACACGCACCCTGTGAGCAAATGGGCTTTCCAGTTCAAGTGCTCCACAAAGTCCAAAGGCACTCACTGGATAGGGGTTTTCCCTTTCTATCCGCTTCCAGAACAGTTGGCAAGCGTACTGAGGTGCAAATACGTCCTACCTTGGAGGTAAAATCGCCTCTCAGAACACTCCCCTAGGTGTGAGAAAGGGTCTGTCTATACATGCCATTTTAGTTGTAGACATACCCTTTGGGTAGACCACAGCATGCCAGCTTTAGTGCATACTCATTGCCAAGAGCACGTGCTTCTCTTGGCTCTTGAGAACTATGGGAAGCTCCCACAACTTTGAGACAGTGGAATAGATTAACCGTGAAGTTCTCTCATGCTCTGAACCTTATGAGAAGTCCCTGGTGCACACTCCATCTTCCTAGATCTCTTCAGCCCAGGAGCATAGAGAATTCAGATGCCAGAATAGGGGGGAGCAATCTCCTAGGACAAGACCCCCCATTTGAAAGGAAATTCAAAGGCATTAGGACTGAGAGAAGAAGGTTAGATTCCCAACGATCTTGCTGTTGAGACTCTCCACTGACAGACTCTCGTATTAATGACAACTCTGTCCAAGGTGTGACCACGTAAGCCCCTCAGG
Organism: Palaemon carinicauda; assembly: GCF_036898095.1. Classification (NCBI taxonomy): domain Eukaryota; kingdom Metazoa; phylum Arthropoda; class Malacostraca; order Decapoda; family Palaemonidae; genus Palaemon; species Palaemon carinicauda. Next base: position 39,991,395 of record NC_090732.1, on the reverse strand, counting down.
AAGGAAGACTTTATGCTCTCAGACCTAGGAGACACTTCTAAATACTGTACCAGTACATCAGTCCTCAAGGATATCTTTCTGCTTCATCCTCGAAGGGAGGTCTACCAGTTTGAAGTCCTCTGTGTTGGGCTGTCGACTGCCCCTCAAGTCTTCACCCAAATCCTCACTCTAGTCTCTGCTAGGGCTCACTCCAGAGGTATTTGTCCTCTTCAATACCTGGTTGACTGGCTGATCCCCAATGAGACAGCTCCTTGAACAGTGGTACAAACTTAATCTTTTTTGGCATGATCTGGGGATTGGGATGAATTTAGGGAAGTCCAGCTTAGACACCAAGCAAAGGAGGGTTTACCTGGGCATGAGGATAGATACGGTATTGGAGAAAGTGTTCTTTACCAAAGAATCCCAAGACTCTGAAAAGTATCATGTCCCTTTCTTCACAGGCCACAACTCCCAGTGCGACAATGGCAACAACTTCTGGGCCAACTGTCTTCACTGGGAGAAACTCATGCCACAAGGGAGATTGCAAAAGAGATCCTTCAGTAGTGCTAAACAGCCATTGGTTGGCAGCTAATGACAACTAACACCAATTAGTCTCGGTAATGTGGGAAGATGACAATCTTTTAAAGGGAACACCCCTGGACTGCCTGCTACCAGAAACGTTTTGCAGATGAACTTGCATACCATTCTGCTAGAGCTGAAAACAGTTCTTCAAGCTCTGTATTCTTTTCGATAACTCCGTTAGGCTACTCGGTAGCATTGACAGGCTGAGGGTTTATGAGGTGTCAGGATACTCTTCTCACACTTTATTGAGCTCAGATTTGTATTCCAGGTCAAGGTTTCCAGCCAGTTTGAATTTGGACTTTTACCCACCTAGAGGCAAGTCTCCATAGTAGAGAATGAAGGTTTGTTTTTTGTTGGAACAAATGACAAATTTGAAAGTAATTTGTATTTTTCCCAACTACAAACCCAAGTTCTTTAGACATACTTGTCCCGCCTTTACCTATCCCCTGGAAGTGCTGCTTGTAGTCAAAAGTGGGCGAGCTCACTTGGTGAGTATGTGAGTGGGGAGGTTGGTCTGATGCCCCCTAACTAGTGGAGGATTGTTGACAACTTTCAGGAAAGTTTTTGGCTAAATCTACCTTGTGCTGAAACATATATCCATAGTAAAGAACTCTGGTTTGTATAGCTAAGCTAATTACAAATTACTTCTAAATTTTTTGTCTTTGCCACCAGGCCAGCTGACGAAAGATAGCGATCATGTTTTTTCCTAGGTTTATCCAGGAGAGGTAGATTTTTCTGTCCTCTAGTTTTTGGTAGAAGATATGCAGGGATCTTCAAGTACAGTAATGTTATTTGCCTTAAAGAGGCCTCATATGGAGTGGTATCCTGATCTTCTAAGTCTTCTCGTAGATGTGCCAAGCGAGGCACCAGATAGAACAATGCTTCTCCGTCAATCATAGATCAAGAGGTTCCACTTAGCAGTGTCTTGCCTGTCTCTTCAGGTTATCCAACATCTCTTCCAAAAGAAGGGATTTTTTGGACTGTCTGCAAAGCAGTGGTCTGGGTACCTCTGTAAGTCCTCTACACTAGTCTTCCAGTCAAAGTGGTCCCTCTTCCATTATTGCTGTTGTGGAAGGTACGTTGCTTTTTAGTTTTACTGTAGGAAGGGAAACTTCTCTTAGTCATGGCGGTGAAAAGCTATCGATTAGCACTGAGACATGTCTTATCAGAAGGTAAATTGATCTCTCTTCATCTTAGAACAGGCTTACCTGCCTCCGGAAATCAAACCACCGACTTTGAGTCTAATTAAGGTTCTGAGAGCCTTTAAAATGGCTTCATATGAACCTTTAAGTAAATCCGTACCCAGTGATCTTATCCTTAAGACAGTTTTTTTATAAGCCTTGGCATCTTCTAAGAGAGTAAGTGACCTTCACAGACTCTAATACAGTACAGTACTTAGTTTCACAATCCAGAAGGTAGAAGCAATTGTCATTCTCCTATATACTTGATTTTTTTTTTAGCAAAAAATAGTATCCATCCATTTATGACAATCGATTTGGTTCTTGCTCTATTATCCTCTCTCAGGGAGATAACTTATAATATGAATGGTTAGTCACTCTGTCCTGTGCAGGCAATGCATCTTTACTTTAAGTGTATACATCGTTGTCGTTCAAAAATACACTGTAATATTTTCATCACTACTGGCAGGACGAAGAAGAAAATCACCAAAAACACCATCTCTTTCTGGCTTAAGGAAACCATCATGCAAGCATACAAGTCTCGTAGAGATACATCTATACCTGCTGCTACCAAAGCCCATGATGTCAGAGGAATTACTGCCACTATGGATTTTTGTAAAATCCATTCAGTGTCACACGTCCTCAAGCTGGTGTTTGGAAGAGATAAATCACCTACGGTAATTTACTGCTGACTAATTAAAGGACTCTACCCATTGGTCTCTGGACACTTTCCATTGGACGTGTGGTAGCTGCCCAGTAATTGGTGTAGTGAACCCACTCCATGCAGGACAGGTAATACAGTATTGTGTTTTAACTTAACAGTGGCATCCCAAAAATTGTGTTTGTCTGACCATCTTTTTCCTGTCCTTTAGTTGTCACCACTCTCTTGGGATAATCATGCGAGACGTTAGTACTGGTCGAGCACTTCTGGAGGTAAGCTCATTAGTGACGGGTAGTTTATTCACTATAAGTAGAAGTGTTGTCTTCACGTTCCTTTCAAGGGGGATAGTGGTTTATTGTGACATTCATATACGAGAGCATAGCTTCAAAAACTGTGGGCTGTGACCCATCCTAATTTATTCATGGGCCATGAGATGCAAGGGTAACTGCGCACATCCACCGCAGGATGTTTGTCAGCCAGATGGGTAACAGGATTTCCTCCCTCCTAAGGAAGACTGCCATATTAAATGACGAAGGTTTGTCTTTGCATAGGAATAAATCACAAATTTTAGGATTTATATTTTTCCTAGCTATACAAACCTGAGTCTTTTTAAGTTTTATTACCCTCGCCAATGAAGTTGGAAGGAGATAATGTTTTACCCAGTTTGCGTGTTTGAGTGCATGTTCGTTTGTGAACAGCTTCCTTGTCACAAATTTAATCGTAGAGTAATGAAGCTTGCAGGGATGAACTGTTCTGTAAAAATCTGAAAATTATTAGATTTTGGAAGATCAAGGTCAAAGGTCACGGTCACAGTCAAGCAAAATGACCCATTCACATAATCAGCCGTAAGTTTGGACATCGTTGTCACAGAGACTTCAAACTTGGTTCATATTTGAGTGAATAAAAATCCATGCCAATTCATACATGTGAAGGTTGAGTCCAAGGTCAAGCTAAAAGTCAAATTCCGGTCATCTACCATACGGGCACAATTTTAAAAGTAAAGTAATGAAACTTGCAGGATTTTAAACTTGGGTAAAGAGCTGGAAATGATTAAATTTTGGAAGGTCAAAGGTCAAAGTCAGGGACAAGCAAAACTTCTATATCACGTAATCAGCCATAAGTTTTGACATCCTTGTCAGAAAGACTTCAAACTTGGTTTATATCTAAGTGTATGAAAATCCACACCAACTAGAAATAAACTTCCGTAGTGGAGGTCTGCACTCTACTGAGTGCCCCTCTAGTTTTTAGCTTCATCTACCCCAGAAGTCCCAGCCGGAGTTAGTGGGATGCTCGAATTCAATCCAAAGCCTGTCGACCCAACACACGGGCGAGTATGGCAGGCCATATTGGTTGTTAGATCCTCTATGATTCTTCATCAGCTGTAAACTTTGTGATATTAATAAACATTACTTTAGGATAATTTAGGTACCCTTGAATCTCCAAATACCACCCAGTTTTTAACCACCTTGGCAACCCTGTTACCTCCTATTCTTTCCCCCATTTGCAACACTTCCACTGGTATCCACAGTTTAGGTCTACCAGCACTGATGTCACAGAGGAGGGTAGCGTTGGAGTCGTTGAGGGCAACGTCTTGCCAACTGAGGTATGTGCAGGATGTCCTGCATGCTTGGTACTCTGGATCTTTTCGTTGGGCTTCTGCCAAGGCGTTGTAATCGAATCCCAGGTGAATGGCAGCTAATGTTTTTTTGTGATGGGCATCGGCAACGGGATTGATTTTCCCAGGGACGTGTTGAAGGGTGCAATTGTATTCAGCCATGGCAGAGAGATGTCGGAGTTGACGGGTGGACCAGGCGTCAGACTGTCGAGTGAAGGCGTGCACCCGAGGCATGTGGTCCGTGCGATTGATGGAGGGCATACCTTCTAAGAAGTGGTGAAAGTGATGGACAACCAAGTGCACTGCCAGCAATTCGTGGTCGAACGTAGAGTAGCCGGATTCTGCCTTGGACAGTTTTCTACTGAAGAAGGCCAATGGGCTGGGTGAGCCCTTGCCTACCTGCTTGAGTACTGCACCAATAGCGATATCGCTGGCATCGGTGGAGAGAAAAAGAGGTCCACTCACCTTGAAAATCAGTTGTTATTGAGCACTCAAATGTTCTGTTGAATTTCCAGTTCCTTTTAGCTTAGAGACCCTTCATTCTTTAGGAGATTGTTGGTTCTTGTGTAACACATTATTCAGGAGTTTGTTGTGGTTTGTGTAACATCAGTTACCTTATTATTGTTTTTTTATGAGATATCCGTGTGTGGATTTTCATTGATGTGTAATATTTTGTGCAACCCAGCTGAAAATTTTCTGCTTCATGGAGTCTCAGACAATTTTGTAATCACGTCCCCCCTTTCTGTGTGACTGGATAAGTTGCTGGGAGTATGAACCTTGTGGTAATTGTATTAATTACAAAGGTAAGGTGTTTGCTTTGCTTCCCTTGGTCCTCGTGTCGAGCATGGTACTATAGCAATTAGTGCTTATTTTGAACACTTGGTCCTTATATCGTAAAGGGTTAATAAGGAATGAATATCTTTGCTAATTGTTGAATTTCTTGTATTTTGTACTATGGGCTCCAGCTCTTAGGCTTCAGGCCCTGGAGTTTGCATGGTCAATGGCTATTCCTCATAGGAATCACTGCTTGTTCTTGGTTTTAACAAGTGCTTCACTTGTTCCAACTTTTCATTATATTTTTGCAAAGGTTGGTAATTCTCATCCCTAGCAGTTGCTATTCCTTTTTGGATCCTTGGCACCAGTTTTTACTTCAGTGAGCCATGACTTATTTCTCTTGGAAGCTAGTTATTTAGACAAAGTCATTTCAATTAAAGTTTTCAAACAAAAATTTTGAGCGTGCCTTTGCTAGGATGTCTTATAACCTCATTGATTTTCTTGCAGCTCCTCGTCAGGTTTTTGTCGGCTGTTCCCAGGGTAAGGGTATGATAGATCTCCTGGGTTATAAACCCTGATGTGGCATATGCCTAGTGGGGAACCGGTCCTAATAGGTGCCTGAGGATAAGTTACCTTATAAGTCCTGTAGAACACAGGGTAAGTAAGGGTGGAGGGTCTAGGGTAGTTGCTGGCATAGTAAAGATAGGCGTCAGGGCTCAGCTTGGTGTGTCTGTCTATCTGTTTGTCCTGGTGGCTCAGAGCACCAGAGTGTTTTGTCACTTCTGAGGTCCAGAGGTCCATGTCACGAGTCGTTGACCTCAGGACTTCCTCCCCTTTGGTCAAGGTGGGTAGTGGAGCGGAAGGTGGATGCTTGAGGTGCTTTCCCTTCTTCCTCTTTGTCTTGTTCTATTTTCTTTGTTTCTCATTGCCGGATCCCTCTTCTTGGTTTTTTGGCTCCATGGCTCCTTGTTGGGGAATCTCCATCATAAGGGGATATTCTTGGCTCTTCGGCAGGGTTACTCTCGTGGCGTATTTGTTTGTGGTTTGAACACGATTTTAATTGTTTGGAGAAAGGGAGAGTCTTGGGGTTTTTCTTATTCTTCTGGCACCATTGGTCTGCTTGACAGACCAAAGGGGACAGTATAGGTGAGGGAACTGTTTGCTTTTCTAAATTCTTCTGGCTCTCCTTTTCCTAGAAAGCAGTGCCTTCCTTCAATTCTTCCTTTCTGGAGTAGGTTCTTCAAGTGGGGGAGTTGGTTTTGTCCATTGGTAGGGACTCTTCCCTGTGGAGGTCCTGCCTCTGCCTCTTGGCCTTCCTGATCCCAGTTGATTGTCTTGGGATAATTTTTTCTATGTTGACCCTTCATCAGTCTTGGGTCTTGAGACAGAGGAGTCTCTTGTCGTTCCTTCTCCTCGGTGTTGAGAAAATCCTTTTTCTTGGTTTTGGGACTGTCTCGATGTTGGGACAGGTCCCTTTTTGGTCCTTCTGTACCTCTTGTTTTGGCCCAATGCCTCAAATCTGAGAAGGGTTCTTTTTTGGGATCCGAGGGTGTTTTGCTCTGGTGACCCATGAGAGAGAGAGAGAGAGAGAGAGAGAGAGAGAGAGAGAGAGAGAGAGAGAGAGAGAGAGAGAGAGAGAGAGAGAGAGAGAGAGAGAGAGAGCATTGCTGGAAACCTGAGCATCTAGTGTGGGGTGTTGTCGGGTCTTACTCGCTGTATCAGTTCTTGAGCCATTTCATTTCGTGGCTGTATCCCCGTCGGGGTTGACCAATCTCCGTTGGACCCTTGGTTAGGATGTCTTTGACATTTTTAGGAGGTGCATATCACAGTCATTTCGTCCCCCCCCCCCCATGATTGTCAGTATCAGGTATGCATTGCTCCTTTTCAGTCCCAGAGTGTTGGTTTTAATGCTCTTTTGTTAGACTGGGGAAGGGCTCCAGCATCCAGATTTTCACTTTCTCTCCAGTTTCTAAGAGGTTGTGGGACCTGTCTCCTGGTTTTGTACCTTTTTGGCTTCGAAGGTGCGGTTTCCTTTCTTTTGGCGGCCCTCTTGGAACCTCCAGTTCGTGTGTCAGAGAGGAGCATTCTTCTCATTAAGCCCATTTTTCCTGTTCCTTCAGTGTCTCCTTGTGCCTTGTCATTTTGCTTGAGACTTGTCTGGTCAGAAAGGCTTCTTTTCGTGGGGCTCTGACAGTTGACTCAAGCCAGATGCATGTCCACTCACTGTCGAGTGTTACAAGCTTGGGCAGTGTTCAGATGTTAGTTCCAGACTCGAGGTCTTTCGATTTCTTGGCCTTCTTTGTCTAAGATTATTGTTTTCTTGGTCCTTCTCCTCCTGGACGGGGGCCTGTCCTATGTGTTTTGATGTGGGATTCATGTTTAGGTGAGGTTCCTTGAATTTTCTACTTTTATGAATAGAACTTACCTGGAAGTTATACAGTATATATATATACATAGCTTAGTCTCTGACGTTCGGCAGAATTTTAAAAAAATCGCGGCAACCGCCTTGTGGTGGTTGTGCAATTAGGTGTTTAACAACCCTTACAGGGTGGTACTTGGAATCATTCCCGTTTTCTGTTCCTCAGATCATCTCTGCCGGCTGGATCGACAACATTTTTGGTCCGTCATTAGAGTTTTTCGTTTCGCTTTCCTTGTGTCGCTGTACCGGACTTCTCTTTGGTGAAGTACATTGATTTGGGGATTTAGCAATCGTGTTTCTGTTTTTTCTGATTTTTTTTGAGTTGTTTAATATGAGTGAGAAACTTCATTTTCATGTGTGTATGAATGAGGAATGCAAGGTGAGGTTACCGAAAGTTTCAGTAGACCCTCACACGGTTTGATTGGGGTGCAGGGGTTTTGATTGTGCACTGGATAATACTGTAGGTGCAAAGAATGTGAGATTTTGAATGAGAAAGATTGGTTAGCTATGAAGCGCTGTGTGCGCAAATTAGAGCTAGATAGAGTAAGGAGAGCTTCTAGATCTAAATCTAAGTCTGCTAGTGAACCTAGTCTAGATATATCAATTGAACCTTTAATTAATTCCTCTTTGGAAGTTGATCCTTCCCCTGAGATAGTAACTCCTGCCTCTTCTACAGGATCTGTATCTGTACGACCCTCGGTATGCCAGGATGGCTGCCGAGTTGAAGGATATTAAAGATCTACTTGTGGCCTTAAAAGGTAAGAGTGAGAGTGAAGTTAGTGCTTGTGAAAGTGCAGTGGAGGTGGCGACTGATCGAACATGTCATTACCCTAGGTCTAGACCTCTACCAAGCTCCAAGGACCAAGGGAGAAGGTACGTCAACGACCGAAAGGGGGTGAGAGGTACGTATCCTCAGTTAGCCATTGCCTCGGACAGTCCTGTTGCAAGCTCCCAGGCTGCTCTTGACCGCCACGGAAAAGGTGTGTCGGATGTGATGGTGTCTTCCCCGAATCCTTCTCCTAGACGCAAATGGCAGTATGAGGCTTCGAGACCGACGAAGAGGAGGTGGATCCGAAATGAACAGTCTCGTTCTCACTCTCCCGGTTCTAGTAGCCACGAACCTTGTCCTTTGGAGGACGATTTGAATACCGTTCCTGTGAAGAGGACGAAATCAAGAGCCGTAAGTCAGGATAGACCAGAGGCTTTTTACTTCTCTTTCCCAGGTCTCGCCCTTTGATATCCCTGGTCTTTGTGCGACATAGAGTTTGCTTTGGTTTTTGTCCAGTGAGGGTCTTTTCACTCTCTCTGAGATGTCTTTGCCTTTTGTTTGTCTCCTTGTAAGGTTTTGAGTTCATTGTCTAAGAAAATTTTTCTCTTCTGGGCTACTTGTCTTGATGTTTGTGAAAGTCAAGTGACAAGAGCCCAAAGTGATTGATTGGATGCTACGCTGGTGGTTTTTTATAAGGGTCCCTGTCACTAGAGTGCTTGAGGTGGCTATTTAGCTCCATTCCATTTTCTCCTTCCTTTATTTGAGGGATGTCTTACAGGTTCTAGGCAACCTTTCTCTTTGGGCCTGCCAGTGATGGTAAGACAGGTGGTTAGACTTGAGACTTGGTGGTTGCCTTTTCCCCCATTGGGTAGAGGCAACCTTTTTGTTTGTACATAATGTTGAGCTAAGATTAGGATGTCATTCTCTTGAGCTTTGGGTTTCGTATTGCTTAGTCTAGTTATAGGTTGGTCATGCTGGGTTAGTTATATATCCTTGATTGATTGACTGGGTTATTCTTTGTGCCTCTGGAGGGATTGTGAATATGAGGGGGACTAGGTAACCCAACAGTCACCGATATATCCTCCTCAATTGCGGAATGAGTGCAAGGAATTTGAGTTCATTCACCTTGGAGAATGGGTTACTTGTGAAGCATGCCTATGCTCTGAGTTCATTTTTTTTTCAAGTTTTGTGCAAATGAGATGTTCTTAAGGCAGAACGGTGAATATGCTTCAGGAGGAGTTCTTTATACAGTAGTGCATTTTCTGGTGCACCCATGTCATTTAAAGAGGGCCTGTCATATGATGATTGTATATTATGTGGGTCACGCATATCGTATGAAGGGTGCTTATCCCATATATAGCATAATTTTTGGAATGTGTAGGGTAGCGTGTGCACCCTGGACGACTAGTAGTAGAAGAATTCCTCCATTGCAGGAGTTCACATATTTGAACTAGAAAGTGCCCGATTGTGTATGTTAACAGGTGAGAACCGTCTGCGATTACTAACAGGTGACTATTCAAGGAGAGCAAGTACCAATTAAAGGCGACCGTTCAAGGAGAGCAAACGCCAGTTAAAGGTGTATGAAGGGGAGAGTTTCCTATGTGGCTGTGAGCCAATGAGTTGGCATAACCAGGTGATCACGATTGGCGCTAGTTAAGAGGTGAAAATTTGGGCGTCGCAATGTATGTGAGGTAGCAAGTTACACCGATGTATAGAGTACTGTATTCCTGTACAGTAATTTACTTTATTGATTTTTAGGCCCAAAAATTATATAAGAAATAACAAAATATAAAAAATTTAAAACTTTTCTGATCTCATTTACATGTAATACAATAAATCCATGATAAGTGAGCCATGATAAGGCAATGAATTACTGTATAGTATATAGATATAGAAGCATTTCCCCTTGAAATTACAAGGGGGAGGATGGTGGATGGTAGAAAATGTAAAACCATCAATTTCAATTAGCAATACATTTCAGAATTTATATTCTGGAAAGATATACTGTAGGTTCCTGCATGACTGTCTGTCTCCAAATGACAGAAACCTAACCTATCACCTGAGAATCTTTTCTCGGGTTGTTAGAAGGTGGATTGGAGTCGACACTCTTTCACCACTACAGGATTTTAAACCAATCAGCTTGTTTAAAGGAAGTTCCTTCCTCCTAAGGATAAGTCTCTTATTAAAGGGATGAGGGTTTGTATTAGTTTTGGAACAAATCACAAATTTTAAAAGCAATTTGTTCCGTAACTGGAATACAAACCACGCTATTTAATAGGGGTATTATTTTCGGCGTAGCTGAAATGATGAGCCATTAATTTTTAACGAGGGTTCACTACCCACACTGCTAGTTAATGGAGGTAGGGGACGGTAGCTTGCTACCCTCCCCTCTCACACACCAATGCTTGAGCTCACTTTGCTGTCGGCTCGGATGGTGGTCGGACGTGTCCGCTCTCATCCTCGCTGTCAATTTGGCAGCCATTTAATGCTTTTTGTTCTTTCTTTTTCTAGTTACTGTGTATGTGAAGTTGGCCTCTGCGACCATGCGCACCTGCCCTGGTTTTTCTGACCGCCCCTGTGGAACGTTCATTTCGGCGGTCGAGACAGATCCTCAAGCCCTTTGTCCTTCTTGTAGGGGCCAACGGTGTGATAGTGTCAACAAGTGTAGTGAGTGTAGGGAGTGGTCGGCCTCCCAGTGGGAGAGGTTTTCGCAACGACGTAAGAAGTCCAAACGGGATATTTCTCCTTTGAAGGTTGCTTCGAAGGGAGAAAAACCCAAGGCCTCTTCTTCCATTGCCCAAACTTCCGAAGCTCCTGCTCAGTCGGTCTTTTTCGAGAGACCGTCGAGCGGTAGCGTAGACTAAATTATTTCTAACGAACCTCAGGTCTCGAGAGATGACGTTGCTTACCCTAGCGAAGCAGCTCCACCTCTCCCCCCTGGGGAGGACATGTCACTAACCTCCCTTTTTCAGCTTTGGTCCTCCTTGGGGCTTACGGGTTCGGCCTCCAAGGAGTTTTTGCTTGATTAGATCCGCTTGGGTGCTGCTGTCAAGCAATCGTCGTCACCGTCAGAGGTTGATCCTCTGTCCCTTGTTGATGTTGTGGTGTTAGAGGTATCCAATGCGGTTTCACCCATCTCCTCTTCCACTCCAGTCTCTACGGTAGCTAACGGCTTAGTTTCCCCCGTTCCTGATCATCGTACAAGGGGGAAACTAAGTCCATGTTTCTCCCCCTCTGGGGAGTTTACTTACAGAGACTCCTCTTCGGAGGACTGCTGAAGGTCAGCTTGCTGATCCAACGGCCCCCAGGGGGCGCATCCGTTGGAAGGCTTGCCTTCCTCTTCGCCATAGAGGCCTTCCTTCACCTGCGGTGAGGAGGCGCCTCTTTGGTTCAACGTCTTCTATGCAGTCCCCCGCAGAGGAGCCTCTAGACAGATCATCCATCGCTGCACCTGCATTGGTTCTGGACCTCTTTGCAGATCGTTCGCGATCTCCTGCATGGGCCCAACAAGGCTCCACCTGAACATGTTATTGCGCGCCAACAGTTTACGCGCTACTCGCCCAGGAAACCTGACCAGCGCTCAACAGTAGCTCGTCAGGCCCCATCACTACAGCGCGCTGATCATCCTTCTCGCCCTAACACAGGGCATCATCAAGTGCGGATGCGTCAACAAGAGCATATCTCCACCACGCGCCCTCATGCGCACATGCGCCAATGATCTCCTGCACGCCAGGGCTCGCCTGCGCGCCCTGCGCACACTGCGCCCACGTGCCCTGCGCTTATGCGCCAACAATCTCCTACGCGCTAGCGCCCACCTGAGCGTCAACACTCGCCTGCGCGCCAGTGCTCACCTGCGCCCCAGCGCTCACCTGTGCGCCAATGTTCTCCTGCGCGCCAGCGCTCTCCCGCGTGCCACCATTCTCCTGCACGTGCGCATATGCGGTCTACGTTATACAGTACTCTCCTGCGCGCCTTGCTGCGCACCATCCTATGCGCCAGGTAAAACCTGCGTGCCAACTTTCTCCTGTTAGCAGGCTTACAGATGAGTCAACCATGCTGCCTTCACCCGCGCGCCATCCCTTACCAACGCGCCACCGCTCACCTGCGCGCATCCACAAGGATATACGCGCGTGCCATGCGCACGTTCGCCAACCCTCTTCTAGGGATGCGCGCCAACATTCTCCCACGCGCCCAGCATGAATCTACTGCGCACCCGCGCGCTAGGGGACATTCTTCTGTGTGCGCGCGCCCCAAGCTGTTAGCAGATGCGAGTGAACACTCTCCTGCGTGCACATCGTGATTCTCCTGCGCGCGCGAGCCCCAATATTCTCCCGTGCCCGAGCCCCAATATTCTCCCGTGCCCGAGCCCCAATATTCTCCCGCGCGCGGGCGCCATCATTCTTCCACGCGCGGGTGCCATCATTCTTCCACGCGCGGGTGCCATCATTCTTCCACGCGCGGGTGCCATCATTCTTCCACGCGCGGGTGCCATCATTCTTCCACGCGCGGGTGCCATCATTCTTCCACGCTCGGGCGCCATCATTCTTCCACGCGCGGGCGCCATCATTCTCCCGCGTGCGGGCGCCATCATTCTCCCGCGTGCGGGCGCCATCATTCTCCCGCGTGCGGGCGCCATCATTCTCCCGCTTGCGGGCGCCAGCATTCTCCCGCGTGCGGGCGCCAGCATTCCCCCGCACGCGGGCGCCATCATTCCCCCGCGTGCGGGTGCCATTATTCCCCCGCGTGCGGGCTCCATTATTCCCCCGCGTGCGGGCGCCATTATTCCCCCGCGTGCGGGCGCCATTATTCCCCCGCGTGCGGGCGCCATTATTCCCCCGCGTGCGGGCGCCATTATTCCCCCGCGTGAGGGCTTTTGGTACTCAAAAGCCCTCTAAGACCAGTGCAGCCCTGCCCTGGTCTCAAGGGGTAAAGAGTACAAGTAGCTCTCCGAGATGTCCTCCTCCAACCGTTCCGGTAACACCAACAAGCTCCTCCTACCTCCTCGTGTACAGCAGAGGAGATACTTTGAGATCCTAGAGGAGCCTTGTTTAGCTCTTCTGCTTCACCACTCGCTGGAAGAGCTAACCAGGGGAGTCCCTCTTGAGAGACTCTCCTAACGGTAGGTCTCGTTCTCGGCAGCTGAGATCCTCAATCAGGAGAAGGTCGCGAAGTGTGCTATGCATGCTACTTCGTGGCTCGATATCTGGTTGGGTACCTTAGGTATCCTGATACGTTATGAGGATTTATCCAAGGAACGTACCAGGAAAGCTATGGAAAACTTCTTTCTCTCAGGTACTCGCACGATTGAGTTTCTGGCCCACCAAGTCTCGAACTTGAGCAGAGCATCTCAGATGGTGAGTACCGAGTGGTCTTTGGATCATCTAGTAGCCAACAAAGTCCTGACTTTTTGGGGTTCTCCGACTGTGGACCTCTTCGCAACGGCCCTGAACTTCAGGCTCCTGCTGTACTGTCCCAGACCCCAAGGCTCTCTGGCAATATGCTTTCCAACAACAGTGGAACAACATCGACGTTTACGCCTTTCCCCCGTTCTGTCTGATGAGGAGCGTACTCAAGAAGACCAGAACATCGGTCAATCTCTCAATGACCCTCATAGCCCTGCTATGGCATCACGCAGAATGGTTCCCAGACCTTCTGCAACTCTATTCAAACAACCACACGCCAACATCTTCCACAAAGCCGTAGCTTCACTATGATTTCACGCCTGGAGACTATCCAGCATCTCTTGTCTGAGAGACGATTTTCGCAACAGGTTGTGATCAGGATGTCTGGACACCTGCAGAAGTCATCAGCAGCAGTCTACCAGGCAAAGTGGAAAGTCAACAGTGGAGTTCCTCGTGTATTTGCGTAAAGAAATGCGCTTATCAGTCTCGGCAGTGAAAGGCTATCGCTCAGCCTTAAGCCTCGCCTTCAGGCTGAAAGGAATGAACATATCTTCATCGCTAGAACTTTCTCTACTCATACGGAGTTAGAACTTACCTGCCCTCAGTCGGAAGTGAGACCTCCCCCATGGAACGTGGTTCGAGTTCTCAGGTCTCTTAAGAGACCTCCCTATGAACCATTACGCCAGGCATCAGATCGCCACCTAACTTGAAAGACGGTGTTCCTGCTAGCTTTGGCCTCGGCCAAGCGAGTCAGCGAACTTCATGGTCTCTCGTATGACATCGCCCAATCAGGGGGATGGGGGGAGGTAACGTTCAGCTTCGTCCCTGAGTTTATTGCTAAGACTCAGAACCCGGGAGTAGCGGATCATCGATTCGACTCCTTCTGGATTCTATTCTCCTTACTGTAACAGATGACCCAGACCATCTCTTACTATGCCCAGTAAGGAGCTTGAGGCTGTACCTCAAGAGAATAGCCACAGCCCGTCCTCGTGTGCCAGCACTATTCGTCAGCACAGGAAGGACAAAGAGTAGGGTCACCAAGAACACCATCTCTGCATGGATTTGCAGGGTCATTGACCTGGCACTGAATCCAGACCCTCCTCCATCACGTCGCCCCAGAGCACATGATGTCAGGGGCATAGCTACGTACCTGGCCTTCAAAAGAAATATTTCAGTGACGCAGGTTCTTCAAGCTGGGGTGTGAAAACGGCAGACCACGTTCACATCCCACTACCTGCAAGACGTGACCTACAGGAGACTCGATACTTTCTCTATCGGTCCTATGGTGGCTGCACAACAGTTGGTTTAAAACCTCGTTCCTTATTGGACAAGTAGCAGAAGGTTGAGGGCATTGTTACCTAGTTTTAGTCTGCAGGAATGAAAAGGTTTGACTGGCCCCTATTCTTTTCTTCATCATCCCCTCCCTTGGGGAAAGCAGCATTCTGGGTTCTCTGCATAGCTGACCTCAAACCACTGTAGGTAAACCATGCTCCCTTGTGTCCCTAGTATTAATATTGATATTGTTACGTCCCCATACCCTGATGAGGTGGTATTGGGAAAATCCTAGTCTTTAAGTTTCCATCTAAAGAACTTCAGAACAACTTTCTAGGACGAGTCACACTTCTTCATACCTTCACACACAGCTTGTGTAGGCCGCAGACCTTGCATAGCAAGGTTTTAGCGAGGTGCAGGGGCTCCTTATTTCTTGAGTGCTAACACACTCAGATAAGGAGCCCCCGAGCAAAGCCAAAAAGCCAGACTGGCTGGGACGTCTACCCTTCCTAATGGGTGAGTCACCCCTATGAAATAGCGTGGTTTGTATTCCAGTTACGGAATGAATGACAAATTCGTAGATAATTTGTATTTTTCCTAACTATACAAACCTTAGCTATTTAACCAAACTTGCCCGCCAGCCCTATCCCCCTTGAAGTCCTACCTCCAAGCAAAGTGAGCTCAAGCACAGGTGTGCGAGAGGGGTGGGGTAGCAAGCTACCCTTCCCTACCCCTGCTAACTAGCGGTGTGGGTAGTAAACCCTCATTAAAAATTAATGGCTCGTCATTTCAACTACGCCGAAATTAATACCCCTATTAAATAGCTAAGGTTGGTATAGATAGGAAAAATACAAATTATCTACGAATTTGTCATTTTGATTTTTCCTAACTCTGTAAAGCCGAGTCCTTAAAACTACATATCCTGCCTTGCCCAGCCTAAATTCATAGGTAAAGGTCAAGGTGGCTACTTGGTTTATGGGCATGGGGTGGCCTTTTTCCACCACCCACCAGTAACTACCGACTCCTTGTTAAAAACTTTTAACAGCCTAATAGCCGAGTTCCAGCTTTGCTGAAATCATACTCCTATTATTGGACTCGAGGATTTTATAGTTAGAAAACTTAAGAATTACTCTTAAGACTTGTGATTTTAGGCTTTTAACAATGTTGGTGTTCTGTAGGTGTTGGATATCTTGAAAAGGTTCAAGTGTTTGCGATACTTTTGGGTCTGAGATACCTATCAAAATTAGTTACTTACCCTGTAAGTTGAGAGTTTACTGTATCACAATAATACAGATTTTTTTTAGCTTATTAGTATAATTTTCATTTCTTTGAAACAGTTGAAGTTGCAGAAATCAGAACTTTAAGTATAGATTTGTATAGTTTCCTCTCGTTTAAAAAAGGCTTTTAAATTGAAACTTGTACTGATTTAGACATTATTTATAGAAAATCATAGAAAACACTTCCAATGGTATTCCCCTAACAATTTTTGTAGTGTTCTTTAAAGTGTCCCTAATGAAAATAGAATTAATAGAGAAGTAGCTGAGGTTGATAGGTATCAAAGATAACTCTTGATAAGTGCCCTATGAAGTGGCAATTTTTTCCTGGAGATTAGTTAATAGATTTTAATCACTAGCCAGTAAATGAGAAATACTAGATATAGTTAATTCAAAGTTGTAGGATTTTTTCGTAGATCTACCAAGGGTAAGGGTAAGGTACTGTACTGTATTTCTTTGTTTTATTTGCCAATAATAATTTTTTTCTTAGCATATTACTATTATTATTATTACTAACTAAGCTACAACCCTAGTTGGAAAAGCAGGATGCTGTAAACCCAAGGGCTTCAACAGGGAAAAATAGCCCAGGGTAAATGTGTAGGAGAGCTCCGCGCTCGATTTAAAAGTTTCTAAAAGTAGAAAACGAAAGAAAACAGTAAATTAGAGCTACAGTTACCTTGAAACTGTGAGATAATCCTCCTACAACCACCTAACTCTTACACAGAAAATGTAAGCATAAACCTACTACTACAATTATGGGGGACCCCAGTGGGAAGCGGGGTTTTTGGGTGGGGGGGGAGGAGGAGAAAAGTGATTTTTCGGGGCACTACCTACCCTACCCTGGGGGCCATGTACCCCTACCTAGGCCTACCTGCGACCCCCCCTTAAGGCCACAGTAATTTTCAGGGCACCACCGAACCTAAGACACCCACCTAACCTAGCCTATGGGGCCCTGTACCCCTACCTAGGCCTACCGGGGGGGGGGGGGGGGGGGGGGGGGGGGGGGGGGGGCTCCGCCCCCCCCTGCGACCCCCCCTTAAGGCCACATTGAGTTTCAGTTCAAACGAAACAAATTCAAATGAAAACGCCTCTTTTGCAAAAAAGGAACACAAACTTCAAATTAGTCTCAATATCTAACTTACCTTTGAAACAAGACACGAAAAAATTGCACCTCCTCTTCCTTTTCCCACGAGTAACCACACTACGATCACACCGGAATGCTAATTTGTTGTAATCTATACGGCACACATTTTCACAATTAGGGCACTTTTTCTCTGCCAAAATCAAACCATGAGGTTGAGCAAATGCAATTAGCAAATCAACTTTCCCTGAATAATGTACACAAAAATCCCCATAAGAAATAAAGCAATTGTCACAAGTGACACAGTCGGAACGGGATGAAGGTCCTGCTAATTACTCCATACTTCACGGCAAAATAAGCTTTTCAGTTTGAAGGGAGATCCGAGACGTGCAAAAATATTCCTCCGCGGAACTTCACGTAAACTGTGGTAACTGGTGGAAAAATAGCAGGGATAAGTGAAGTAATAAGTGTCAGCATTGGCTAGATTTGTAAAAACCGCCATGATTGGTTTTCAAACAGTGTGACGTCAAGAAAACACCTGTTATTGGTTAGAATAGCATTGAGAATTAGTTTGCCATACGCAGTAAGGCGGTGAAACAGCTCATTTTAGCCAAGACATCACACAGTAAACAAAAACAAACACTTAGAAAAAATCCAGGTGAAACATAACTATACACACGAATATCTTCGTTAAATAGAAGCTGCTCATATATTGACTATTATATAAGCGTTCTATATGATATAATAGTGAATTGTAGGTGTTTAAATTCTTCAAGATCTTCCGCGGAGCTCTCCTACACATTTACCTAGCCCAGTGAGGAAAGGAAATAAATAAACTATGTGAGAAACGAATGAAGAAAGTGAAAACTCTTAAGATCAGTAACAACGTTAAAATAGATATGTCATATGTAAACTATGAAGACAGATTTATGGCAACCTGTTATTGTTATTATTATTATTATTACTGTACTTGTTAAGCTACAACCCTAGCTGGAAAATTAGGGTGCTATAAGCCTAAGGGCTCCAACAGGGAAAATAGCACAGTAAGGAAAGGAAATAAGGAAACTACAAGAGAAGTAATAAAAGTTAAAATAAGTGTATTGTAAGAACAATCACATTAAAATAAATCTTTCATATATGAAATATAAACACTTTAAAAAACAAGAGGAAATAATATAGAATAGTATGCCTGAGTGTTCCCTCAAGCATGAGAACTCTACTTCAAGACAGTGAAAATCCATGGTACAGAGACTATGGCACTGTCTTAGACCAGAGAACAATGGTTGGATTTTGAAGCGTCCTTCTAGAACAGTTGCTTACCATGATGTAGGATTTCACGAACCTGACCTATACTACAAGTCTGCAACACGAGGCTCGTCTGAGGAGCTAAAGATGCATCTGATCCCAATAGAGAAAATTGGGATAAAGTCTACAGCCTGCTCATCCTTCACATGTGATTCTCCTGTTAGAAACATTGTCAACGGGATACTGGCTTTCGTAAATGTACATGACATTGAATCGATTGAGAACAAGAGCATTGAAGATATAATTGGAAAGTCAGAATTTACTTACATATTCAAGTGGTAAAAGAGCCCAAACCCTTGGGAATATCCCTACTGGGATGATTGCTCCTGATCATACTAGTGATCCTGCCCTTCTGTTCCAGTGTTTCCTTGTGATGTCAAGGTTAGGAGATCTTTCCATTGAAGAGGCTTTGACGCATGAATTAATCCCTTACCTTCCAGCCCTCTTTGAAGCCATGAACATTCTTCAAGAAGTAGACAAAGCTTTGTTTACTCAGGCAATTTGAAACCATTATTATTATTATTATTATTATTAGTTAGGCTACAACCCTAGTTGGAAAAGCAAGATGCTATGAGCCCAAGGGCTCCAATAGGGAAAAATAGCCCAGTAAGGAAAGGAAATAAGGAAATAAATAAACGATGAGAACAAATTAACAATAAATCATTCTAAAAACAGTAACAGTGTCAAAACAGATATGTCATATATGAACTATAAAAAGACTAATGTCAGCCTGTTCAACATAAAAACATTAGCTGCAACTTTGAACTTTTGAAGTTCTACTAATTCAACTACCCGATTAGGAAGGTCATTCCACAACTTGGTCACAGCTGGAATAAAACTTCTTGAATACTGTGTAGTATTGAGCCTCATGATGGAAAAGGCCTGGCTATTAGAATTAACTGTCTGCCTAGTATTACGAACATGATAGAATTGTCTAGGGAGATCTGAATGTAAAGGATGGTCAGAGTTATGAAAAATCTTATGCAACATGCATAATGAACTAATTAAATGACGGTGCCAAAGATTAATATCTAGATCAGGGATAAGAAATTTAATAGACCGTAAGTTTCTGTCCAACAAATTAAGATGAGAATCAGCAGCTAAAGACTAGACAGGAGAACAATACTCAAAAGACTTCTCAAGTGAGGCTGTAATTAACTCAGTTCTGAAAACAGATTCTTGCGTGCTCCATCGTTTACCATGGAAGAAAAGCAACTCGCATAATGCAATAGCGTAGTCTTTTGCAGACTTCACCCTGAGACATTACAGACAAGCAAGAGTAGTGTTTGATGACAATTGTGTAGGTCCCTCCATGAAAGACAGCACACATCAGAGTCAAGGAAAAAACCTGCACCCTATTGTTTGTATCACTACAAAAACTGATTTTTGAGGCAAAAAGGAGGACTTTTTGTCCTGTAACAGAAACAAGGCAAATATGATTGCTCTCATTAGCACAGTTCTAACTGAAAGGGATGCCATGTCATTCAGTTAAGAGGGGATGCAGATGTTTTCGTTTTGGCAACTGTTGAATGATCCCGTCCTTGCACCATAACGTTGGTTGTTAAGGATACAGCTTTGCTGATCTTGCTCCTTCATTACTCCAGAAAAAACAATATCTGCTTCCATTCTGACACAAACAAGCAGTCAAAAGAATACAAATTGTATAATATTAACCTGTTGAAAGAAACTAGGAGGTGATGTGTGCAATGATTTTTGGCATCAGAAAAAAGTCAGTCTTCCAGAAATTAGTGAAATCTGATCATGTTGTGAAGTCCTGTGCTAGTGGATTCATCTTTCATAACAAATCTCAAATGGACCTATCAGATATTGGAGAAGACCTGATAGTTGATATCTTTGGTGACAAGTCTAATGCTACACTATCATCGCTACACCATATCTTTTTCACCAAGAAAGTGGCAACGGCTGAAACATTTGTCACTCCTCCACCACCATCACCTGCAACAAAATTCCATAGCCAACGTGTGTGCTTTCAAATTGTGGTATTGATGCAGATGGCAAGGTAAATGAACCCAACTGAATGGAGATAGAAACGAGAAAATTATCAGTTAATTCCAATTATGGTCCAAAACAATCTTGCGCTTGACGAACTCTTGAAAATTATCCATTGCAACTATTTGAGGGGAGCCAATCCTCTTGATGCAGCTGCAGATGCTATAGAATTCCCTGCA
>NC_090732.1:39920895-39965895 GCF_036898095.1 Palaemon carinicauda | reverse complement strand
TATATAAACAATAAAAACTTTAACAAAACAAGAAGAAAATTAGATAGAATAGTGTGCCCAAGTGTACCTCAAGCAAGAGAACTCTATCCCTAGACAATGGAAGACCATGGTACAGAGGCTATGTCACTACCCAAGACTAAAGAACAATGGTTTAATTTTGGAGTGTCCTTCTCCTAGAAGAACTGCTTACCTTAGCTAAAGAGTCTCTTCTACCCTTACCAAGAGGAAAGTAGCCACTGAACAATTACAAGTATTGTAATCTCAGTGTTGTCAGGTGTATGAGGATAGACGAGAATTTGTAAAGAATAGGCCAGACTATTTGGTGTATGTGTAGGCAAAAGGAAAGTGAACCGTAACCAGAGAGAAGGTTCCATTGAAGTACTGTCTGGTCAGTCAAAGGACCCCATAACTCTCATGTGGTAGTATCTCAACCTACTACCTCGAGAGGAAAGTAAGTAAGGGGTAATCAAATAAACTATATATAAGTAATAACTAAAAATTTTAAAATGTTTAAAGATGGGTAACAACACGAGAATAGATCAGTCATATATAAACTATAAAGCGTGACTTTTGTCAACCTTTCAACGGAAGAGAATTTACAAAATTTTTGAGCTTCTGAGGTTCCAGCTATTCAACCACTAGACTAGGAAGATCATTCCATAATCTGGTCACAGCTGGTGTAAAACTTCTAAAATACTGTGTAGTATAGTGCCTTATGATGGAGAAAGCATGACCGTAAGGATTACTGCATACGTAGTACTATGTACAGGATGGTACAGTCTAGGAAGATCTGAATGCAGTTTATAATCTGAATTATGAAAAATCTTATGCAACAGGCATAAAGGACTACCGTAACTGAACAATGATCCCGGAAATTAATATCAAGATCAGGGACAGTGAATTTAATAGATAGCAAGTTCCTATCCAACATATTAAGAGAACAGGTAGTAGCTGAAGACCAGGCAGGGTAACACTACTTGAAACAAGGTAGAATGAGAGAAATAAAACTTTTCCCGAGGATAGACTGATCACCGTAAATCTTTAAAGATTTTTGCAATAAGCCAACTTTTTGTGTAATTTAAGAAGAAACGTACCGAATGTTTCGCAAAGGTAAATTTTAATCAATAATCACATCAAAGATTTTAAAGGACATTTATATAGTTAAGAATGATTATCAATGGAGAGATCTGGATGTTGGGGAACCACTGTCCTTGACCTACTTACAATCCTTTTTTGAGTTTAGTGAGGGTTAAAGTTGATTCCCCATAATTTGGTTTATGCACTAATTTTAGCTAGATCCCTACTAAGGGATTCGGTAACCATAGGTATACATGCAGGAGATAGAATTGATGCAAAGAGAATACCATCATATGCATATGCAACGTGCTTGTTTTTTAAGCCAAACAACATGCCTTGCGTATATAGTATGATAAGTAATGGTCTGAGCAACACCAGATATTACATGCCTATAGTCACTATGGTGGCCATTACCAACTACTCTCTGCAATCTATTACCTAAAAATTCAGTAATGATGTTATGAAAAGACCCACCTAATCTCATCTGTTCAAATTCAAAAAAAGGGTCTCATGATTAACAGGGTCAAAAGCAACATGAAAATCAAGGTTAATCATACAAACTTCCCAACCATAATCAAGGGATTTTTGTACAGCATCTGGAAATTGTAAGAAGGGTATCACATGCAAATTAGGGAGATGATGATTGCCTTTAGCATACCTATTTAGACGTTTTGCCAAATAATGCTAGAAAACTAGATATTTTGGGAGTTATGGAAATTGGGCGGTATTCAGTGGGGCTAGAGCTACCGCAAACACATTTACCTAGTGGAATAAAATAGTACAGGAGGTAAAAGCAATTTTTGAGAGGAATCGTGCAAATGATGATACAATGGTTGGGTAATTGAAAGTCCAAGATTGCTGCCAAATTAGTCTCCCGAAGTTGCTTTGGTAGAATTATTTGTAGTGTTCCGATTTGTATGATCTAGATATGGATTCCAATGTAAAGTAAATTTTAATAGTTTTAAAGCAAAATAACACAAATTTTCAAGATTTCGTTGTTTATAAAGGAAAGTGGCATTTTTTTCAAGAGTTTAAAGTTTTTTCAAGGTGCCCCCCTGATTGTCCATTTTTCCTTACCGTAAGCCTTGCACCATAGTATGATTGTGAGAATCCGAAACATGAATTGAAGTATGAATTATTTTTCAAATCTTATTTTTAGAATGAAACTTTTCGGTATTTTAATAAGATGAGTCTCCATTATAAGTTACTTCAGTCTTTGGTTGAGAAGTTACAAGTGATGTAGACTAAGAAATAAACATTGTGCGTTAAACTAGATGGATGTTAGTGAAGCCAATGAATAACGGTTGAAATTAGAAGGCAGTAACATCAGAGAAATAGTATTAAAGGTCCGAGTCTAGTTATTGGTAAATCAATTTCACAGTAACGTTTTAGCCTTTTACTATATATCTGTTGTAGCGTCCAATGTTTCAACTCTTACTACACTGCAACTGCGCAGTTTTACCTCGGTTGCACGTAGGACCCAGCATTTGGACCTATAGCCTTAAATAAATGTAAAAGTTATACGTTTTAGTGAAAGGTTCTGTTATGGTTAGAGAATTTACACGTGAAACCTGATTTTGGAGATAAGAATGATGAAAGGGGTAGATGCTGCTTGATATCCACCAGAGAAGATGGAAGTCAGTGTCCAAATATTGGTAAAGTGAATAAAAGTAGAGGCATTTATAATACATGACAAAGGTTAGGAATTGGAAGCAGCACTGCCACTGGGGAAATGCTTTTTCCCACCCCTCACTAGCAGCCATAAATTTCTTTTGTAGAATGTAAGCACCCCAAGCCCTCAGGTGGTGCAGCCATGAGCAAACGAACTCGTCTTAAAGGAAGGGCAATATGATGGGTGGGAAAAATAAGTACTCATTATTACCATATGTGTGATATGTAAAGAATATACTAGGATACTCAAGGTAAATTTATGTGAAGAAGGACATTCATGAAAGGGGTGTCCAGTTTCAGTTTATAGACATGCTGAAGAACCCTTTTACGCACTAATGGCAACATCTTAACCCAATGGGTCACTTATGGCTGGCCGACAAGTCGTCCAAAATTCCTCTCTTGAAGTCCCTTATGACATTTGGTAATTTTACCCATTTTTTGACCACAAAAGTACAGTATTCTGTTTTTAAAAGACGCCAGAATGAAAATAACGGCACAAATAGTTATTTATAGACATCAAGCTAAGTAAAATATCACTAATTGCATCTCTTCCTCTGGGACAAACGGTATTTACAAAGGTCTAGTGACTGAATGGATTAATGGATCGGTTGTCTTGCCCAGTTTATAATGAATATTGTTTCCTATAATAAACTAGACGAAAAAATCTAGCTATTGCTACATAGTGTAGAATTTGTATTTTTTTTCTATTTTCACATCAACGGTTGATTCATGTCTCGTAAATACTGTCAACTGGATTTTTACATGGTAGACTTTAGAAGTTTTCTTATGGGGGGTGGGTGGGTGCCCGTTGCTTGGTTATCTAGCCCCGTAACATTCTTCTTGACATTTTCTGTTCTTACGGTCGATAATTTGTCATGGCCACAGTTTCAGGGTTAACTCTATCCCTGCATACCAACTTGAAGTCCACCTGTTTTATAGCAGGCGAGGAGTATTCTAGTTATCTTTTGAGAGTTTGTGGGGAGGTCCCAGAATTTCTTTAAAGAAGGATTTCCAAAAGGACTTTCGAATTAATAGCATAGGATTTCTCATGGTTGCCCAGGTAAGTAATGCAATTATGAAATGTTTGGGTGGATTTTGCTCTACATAATAAGCATTTGTTACATTGTGCCAAGTCTGATTTTTAACGAGTGCATAATTCGCCTAATTGTTTCTTGACTGTAATAGTTTGTTTTCATCAGAATTGCATATACATTTTCTTCCTTTTATTGACATAATTATGTTTGTTTCATACATTATCTTAAAAATGTCTCCAGTGTTAATGACAAGTGTTGAGACATAATTATTGAATGTATAGAAATATAATTTTGTGTTTTTAGTGGCATTGTTGATGGGGAAATGAAGAGTCATGGAACTGATATCGAAAAAAAAATCGGCGACTGCTTGACATATTGGTAATGCGAAGGCCATGATGAATGATTTAAGGCTTTATTTTTGAGTTTCAGTCGTTGGCGACCTATTATTGATAGATTTTTTTTTATTGAATTATCATCTAAATTAGTGGTGCGTTCTCTTTTTTATGAATACTGTATAAATCCTCTTGTAACTTAATCCCTTAAGAGTTCGAGTTATTATTGAGACATGTGGTGATTGTATATCTCTGATATTAATTTAATGTAATAGTCATCATCCCTATAATTTAGTTAATTTAATGATAAGGGTTCATTCAGAGACATTTGGTTCTGTGCCGTATGAAAGCTTTTAGCTTGATTTGCATAGAGGATATAACAAGGGAGTGTCTCCAAAAATATGCGAAACGAAACACTTAGTGCACACACATGTAAATGTGTATATCATTTATGTTTTTATTGGTATAAGGTTATCAATATTAACCTTGGGTCGGTATGATTATTCCAAAATCAGTGAACGAATTTTGACGAAACCAAATGAAAATGTCCTCGAGTTTTAGTGGAATGGTCCAGATGATTAACGTTTTGTGAGCATCAGTGAATATTTGATGATCTTTCATCACTAATTACTGGCCAAATCTTTAACGTCTCCACCTAAGATTTCCCATTACAGGGAGCCTCTTGTCATTGGTAAATGCAATAATTTTGAAGAAACATATAATTGAAATAGAAAAAACTTGGGAGTTCAAATGGAAGAAGGCAGGAATAATCACATTAAAAAGTTGCTGTAGGTTTTAGGTTCTGCAGCTGACACTCTAAACCGGCCTTGTTGGTTCTGAAATATGCAAATGCCGCACACAGCCAAAATCTTTGAGAATGAGGTTTCACCCTGTGGTTGTTTTCTACATACTGTTCATCCACTATTCTGTAGTTAAAAGAAAGAATGAAATTATGACTAAAAGAAAGAATTATATGGTAACACGAAAAGTAACGTTTGTTACTGGAGTAATAGTGATGCCGTATGATGATAAGATTGAATATTGTACAATATTGTAATAACATGTACATGTTTTGAAACGGCAGAATAATAATTTGTACAAAATTATGAAAGGAAACGAGATATTTTATAACAAAAAATTGAATACATAATAATGGGTGTGAGTCCCTTTTCCTACTCTTTTGAAAGAAGTTGAATAATATATGAATGAGATAGCTACTTGACTGCAGGCATAATTACTTAACATTGTTATATCTGCATATTTAGCTTGCCTTATTTAATCTGATGGTCGTATATAGGCATAACTTTTCTGAAAGAACAATTGTATGTGTCATTATGTAACGTAAATGTTACCACATTATTTTTCCATTTTAAGGATTCTGTTTCCATGTTAACCAAGCTACTCGTCATCTTTATCTACCAAAGGCCTGGGCCTATCCCTGTCACACCACGTTGAAAACACTACCTTTTGTCCGTCTGAACTATCCCTGTCATTTGTTTCACAAAGTTCAGAAATGTTCAGATACTCCTTTTTTTTGTAATACTGGCAATGTTCAATTTCATAATGGTATTCCTAAAGGAATTTTACTATGAATTATCTAAGGTTTCTGTTTTGATGGATTGTCTAATATTATTATGTTAGTTTGTGGCCTTCATATTGCTTCTCAAATTTTGTACTTTGTTTTATTTGAAACTCGTAGGAAGAGCTGACTGCTATAATACAGTATGCTCTTTTCCTTATTAATAGCTATATTTTAATACTGCTGTATTTTCATTGTTATTACGTGCAATCTTATACTTTTTTTTATTATCAACATTTCCTTTCAATGGAATTTTGGAGGCTGTGTGTTGCTGTGTACATTCTCACTCAAGGCATTTGATTAGAGTTTGCGTAAACCTCTGTTACTGCCTACCTTATCTCTACTTGTAACACTTTTATCGGTAAAAAGGATTTTTTTCTTAGCTGACGACCCAATTTCCGTTTACGGCAACTAATGTATGTGTTTGACTGCATTGATGTATTCATACTCAGCCAGGCTTGATTTTGTGAAAAGCCTTTTCAGGATTCTACATACAGTTAGAAAAACTTTCCAGTTCCTTTATATTCACACACACACACATATCTACATACAATATGTATATATACATGTATATATACAATATATATATATGTATTTATGTATATATATATATATACATATATATATATATATATATACATATATATATATATACATATATATATGTATATATATATATATATATATATATATATATATATATATATGTATGTATATGTATATGTATATATATATATATATATATATATATATATATATATATATATATATATATTCTATTTCTACATTTCTATGTGATACTTCAAGGACTAGAAAATCTCGTACGGTCTTCGATCAGTATTTTGATGAGTATGAAATGAACAACTGCATGTGTTCAGGAACAAATTTTGTACTGCTAAGTGTGTATCTGATAAGCTAATTGTTTACTCTACATAATACATGTGGAAATGAGAGTATTACTCTAGTGTTCTTATGCATAAAGACATTGTTGCTCTATTCTGGATAGGTATAAATTAAAAGTTTCTTTTCAATCAATAATTGAATCGCGCTCTCCTTTTTAAAAGTTTAAAGGCCGCTCATGAATGGTAGGGACAAGGGACATTAATATTACCATATCAAGTAGGACAATGCCCTAGAGACTGACCATATACGCATGTGATCAGCGGCCAAGCCTCCTCTCCACCCAAGCTAGGACCAAGGAGGGCCAGGCAATGGCTGCTGATGGATCAGCAGATAGACCTATAGGCTCTCCCAAACTCCCCATCCTTAGCTCACGAGGATGGTGAGGTTACAGCAACCAAAGAAACTAACGAGTTTGAGCGGGACTCGAAAATAGTCTGGCGTTCACCAGTCAGGGACGTTACTACACCGGCCAGCGCAGCCCTTGTCGCGTTTGAGAGAGAGAGAGAGAGAGAGAGAGAGAGAGAGAGAGAGAGTCTTGGTGGGTGTGGGAGTGGAATGGAAGAATATTTTGGTATCTTAAAATGTCAGACACCGTTGCGAATGCGCTGGGGATTTGGTTGTGGCATTACCCTTTGCTTTGGAAGCGTATCCTTGAGTGCTTTGCTGTTTTCAATAGCGTTAGAGTGCCACTACTCTTACTATCTTACTATAACTATTTCCCTAAGTAGTAGTAGTAGTAGTAGTAGTAACTTAGTCCACAATGTTAATAGGATCAATGTTAAAACTGGTATGATTTACAATTGATTCATTAGTTTTGGTTATTCAATATATTTCCAGAATACGTATTTACGATTCTATGATGATTTTACTCTATTTTTCGGAATAATTTCCTCTAAGTTTTGTCCTGATTTAACATATTGTGCATCGAATGTGTATGAAATTGAATATGACACCTGAATTGTCTGGTGTTGGAAGTGACCTTTGCTTACTCAGTTTCTGTATATCCAGGGAAATCTTATTAGTTTTTACACATATAACTTTTGATCTATTATTTGCATTTTTATGATTTGAAATAAAATATGCTACAGAGATGTCTCAACGTATAGGCTACCTTAAAGACAATAGAGTCCTTCTAAAGGATATTATTATGAAAAATGGCTACCTAGGGTGTATGAGTTAACAAATAAGCGGATGATTTTAATATAGATTTAATGGGTGCATCGAAAGAAAACAAAAAACAACACTTAACAAAATTTTCCTTCATAGATAAACAGAGTACAAGATATTTAGAGAGATAATTTGTAGTTAAGTAATTGATTTCCATTGTAATAACTTTTATATTAGGTGAAATAAAAAAGAAATAGCCAACAACGAAAATAGCAGATGCGGGTGCTGTGTTTAGGAGTCAGATTGGGGAGATCACCGAAACCCGCACGTGTACCTGTAATCATGTAATATTGGGACTGAGGTAACAGTTGCCAAAAAATACATTTAACACTCTCATTTTGTTCTTGTTGACCCCATCAAGATGTACTAGCTTTTCAGAAGCGAAGCTAACATTGGAAAAACCAATAAATTAATGCTTATGAGACATTTTCTAGTTTATTTTAATGTGAATCCATACGCTTTTTTTATGAACTCCTGTCTCTTAAGGAATACATGACCGTATATTGATGGCAACAGACAGTAATTGGGCGTGTTCACTCACCCCAAACTCTCCTCCCTCATTGGATCCCACGTGGTTAGTCTGTCTGTGCACGCTCATGACGCGCGTGAGGCGAGTAAGGGGGGGGGGAGGGTTCAATGTGTGAGGAATGTGCGAACGAAATCTGCCTTTAGTGCTTCTGTGTTCTCTGTACATACTGCCGATGATATAGTCGGCTGTTTTTGTTTATGTTATCTCGAGTTTCGAAGCTTCTTTGATCGTCTCCTTTCCTGAGCAACTTTTCTGCACGTGCACCACGCTCTTCCCTGTAAATACTGCGAACTACTTACCCTGATTAACATTAAATTTTGTGAAAAGATAATTTGTTTTGTTTTGAGATAGATTTTCCGTAGCATTTATTCGTAATCAGGACCTCTGGATAAATAGTTCTTTCGTCTTCATTTGAAACCAGTTGCAGATGCATGGAGACTTGACTTTATTATTCTGTTAGCCATCGATCCATCTCTCTTCGCAATCGACTTTTAGAGCCATTTGATGCTCACAGATTTCTCTCGTCGAATAACAGTAGAGTTGTGTAACCACTGTGTGTGTTATGTCGTGATTAATACACGTTCATTGCCTTAATCAGCTTAAATCATCACCGTACAAGGACAGATTCACAGTTTAGAGGATTAGTATTAATAACACGCCTCCAGTAGAAAACAAAATTCAGTAGAATAGAAAGGTTAAGTTTCTAATGTGCTTAGAAGACACCTTCCTCTGCTTGAATGTTATAGAGCAGGTGTAGCAAGTCTTGTGTTAGTGATACTGTGTTGTGAAGTGAAAGTTTTGAGAAGCGGGAAGTCGTTGAAACCTTCGGGCGATGCATCGGTTGAATGTCGGGAAAAGTGGAATTCTGTCTCGGCGTTTGTTTTGAAGGCATTCATATGACTCAGAGCCTCGGTTTAGTTTATTCGTTATAGACAAAGCCCTTGTTGCATATTATTGATAATCAATGATTAAAATAGCCGAGTGTTTAGTCACTCCTGGGACGTCGTCATCTTTCATCAGCAGAATTTGATTTGGGAGTTAAGCAAACAAGTTACGATTTAAATTTACGAAGCTGAAGCTGTTGAAAGCATTGACCATAATCTGACCGAAACAAGTATTGTGCATGAAAGGTTACATTCCCATTTAAGGCAATTAAATAGGAAATGTGACTTGAGATACTTTATGACAATTTAAATCCAAAAATCATAGTTCTTGAAGTTGTAGAAGCTAAGTTGAAGAAGTTCAAGTACAAAAACAATGTCTCAGGTAAGTAACTATCTTTAATTAGAATAAATTGTTTTTAATTACTTTATAAGGATAATTCGTATTGAACCCTTTTGATTCTAGGCTGATAATTTGGAAGCTATGCAGATGATTTGAAAGCTTTTGGCATGTTAAATATATTATATTAAATTAATTTAATTTATTATTTTCGAGTTTGTACATTCGTCGTATTGTTGCGTCTAGGAATTTTACCAATGATCAATTTTGTTTTATAAATATATTAGCTGGTTAGTTGGAGAGATATTATTTCCGTACAATTTAAAAAAAAAATAAGCTTGAAGTTAAAATGAATTCCGAGACGCTTGTATATAAGTTAGATGTTATCCCGTAATCAAAATAGAGAAAAGAAAGGAGTAAAACACCTTTTGATTTTTATGCCTAAATGAAAGTACTATACAGTATCATTTATATAAATTAGCTTTCATTGAAACTCACCAGCCAAGTCTTTTATTCAAGTAAGCAACAGGAGGCCGGTGGGAGTGACAAGCAGTTGGTCTTGTTGATTTTTTAAAATCATGCAAGAAGAAAAGTAAAAGGGAAGTAGTCATAATGAAATTATGAATTGAAAGGAAGGGTTATAATCATATGTAAGCTATAATAACTTATTTATTTCTTTGAAGTGTTATTTTCGTATAGTTATAATTATTCTTCATGGTTAGTAGACTTATGTGATTCTCTAAATATTCAATGGAGGCAATCCAATTCGTATCTCCTCCTCACCATCAATAACTTATTGATGTTATGATGCCAGATAATTATCATTCATTCATTCATTCATTCATTCATTCATTCATTCACTCCTCTTCGGAAAATGTGATAGTCTATTTTTTTTCTCTTGGAAGTTCCCATCCTCACTCCTTGTGGATATTTTTGAGAATTTTAAGTTTCATTGAGAAAAGTCCAATCGTATATCCTCAGGAAAATCTTTCTTGAATACTCCTTTTATTATTATTATTATTATTATTATTATTATTATTATTATTATTATTACTACTACTACTAGCCAAGCTACAACCCTAGTTGGAAAAAGCAAGATGCTATAAGCCCAAGGGCTCCAACAGGGAAAAATAGCTCAGTGAGGAAAGGAAATAAGGAAATAAATAAATGATGAGAATAAATTAACAATATATCATTCTAAAACCAGCAACAGCGTCAAAACAGATATGTCCTATATAAACTATTAACAACGTCAAAAACAGATATGTCATATATAAACAATAAAAAGACTCATGTCAGCCTCGTCAACATAAAAACATTTGCTCCAACTTTGAACTTTTGTGAAGTTCTACTGATTCAACTACCCGATTAGGAAAATCATTCCACAACTTGGTAACAGCTGGAATAAAACTTCTAGAATACTGTGTAGTATTGAGCCTCATGATGGAGAAGGCCTGGCTATTAGAATTAACTGCCTGTCTAGTATTACGAACAGGATTTTAGCTTTGAAGTTCCCATTATAGACATATGCGAGTTTATAGATGCTTCAACGAAGAAGCTTAATTCGTTATATTCCTCAAAAACTATTTGAATATTCATTCCTGAAAGTCATCATCATTCCCGTTTGCAGATGTCTGTGAGTTTCTAAATGTTTAATTGAGGATCTAGTTCGTATCTCCTCTAAGATTTTTATGAATGTTCAATGTTTCATCCTTTAAGTCCATATTATCTTTCCTCGTTATATACATTTGGTTTAGAAGTATTTCATTGAGGAAGGCTAATTCATACATCCACTTCAACGAATTCTTTGAACGTTCTGTTTTATCCTGGAAGTCCCTATCAGTATTCCTCCTTGTAGACATCTTTTGAGTTTCTAGATATTTAATTGACGAAGCCCAATTCATATCTCCTCAAAGACATATGCGAGTGATTAATGTTTATCTTGGAAGTTCCCATTACCATTCCCCTTTTTAGACGTTTGTTTCTAATTGTTTCATTGTGGAAGTTCAATTTCTATTTCCTCTTCCAATACTTTTTATGAACCTTTAATATTTTTTCCTGAAATTCCCCAATGCTGTAGACGTTTCTGTCTAAATGTTTCATTGAGGAAGTGCAGGCGGTGTCTCTTCCTCAAAAACTTTTATAAATATTTGATGTTATACCAAGGAAGTCCCAATTTCTATTCTGGTTGTAAAGGTTTGAGAGTTTCTAAATGTCTCCTTGCCTGAGTTTAATTGTTACTCGTCAGTGTTTTATCTTGGAAGTCTCGATTATCATTCTTCCCTGTAGGTTTTAGCGAGTTTCTAAATATTTTATTGAGAAATTCTAATTTGTATGTACTCATCAAGGATTTTCTAAATGTTTCATCAAGGAAGTCTAATTCATTTCCTCTCGAAGGTTTTGTGATGGTTATTTTTCTATCTTTCAAGACCCCATCATCATTTGTTTGTAGACGGTTTTGAGTTTCTGAATATTTTATTAAAGTCTAATTGGTATCTCCTCCTTAAAGATTCTTTTATTTTATTCTTATTTTTTTTATCATTGAAGACCCCATCACCATTCTTCCATGTAAATGTTTGATAGTTTCTGATGTTTTATTGAGAAAGTCTATTTTGCATCTTCTCCTCAAAGACTTAAATGAATATTCAAAGATCTATCCTCTAACTCCACATTATTTTTTAAATGTTTTATTGAGGAAGTCAAATGTGTATATTTCTCAAAAATTATATTAATAGTCAATTTTGTATCCTGTAAGTTCCCCTTTACCTTTGCTCTTCGTAGACGTTAATTAGTTTTTGAATATTTAATTGAGAAAGTCTTATTTGCATCTCCTCAAATATTTGTGAATAGGTGAATTTCTATCGTAGAAGTCTCCATCATTCTTCATTGTACATGTTTTTGAGTTTCAGAATTTTTTAATCATGAAGTATAAATAGCATCTCTTTCTCAAAGACTTTTATGAATATTCAATGTTTTATCCCGGATGTTCCCCATGTCACTCGTTCATGTAGACGCTTGAATCTATAAATGTTTCATTGAGGAGGTCCAATTTATGTATCCTTTTCAAAGACATTTATGAATATTCAATGTTTGGGAGTCCTGATCATTATCTTTCCTTGAAGATGTTCGCGATTTTCTAGATGTTTCACTATGGAAGTCTATTTTGTATTTCTTCCTCAAGTACTTTTATGAATGGTTAACTTCTTATCGAGGAAGTCCCCATTGTGCGAGCGAGCAGGTAGGTTGTAACCGAGAGGTGAGGTGAATGCAACTAAACATTATCAAACAATAATTGAGTTATATACAGCGACTTGCGAGCAAGAATGTTAAAAAAATTCAAACATAATCAAACATGAGCTAGCGTTATAGCACAGGTTGGTCTATTAACAGTGCAGTGAGTGAGTGATAAGATAAAAAATCAAAACAGTTACAGTGTACGAGCGTATATGAAATGTGCGGTACATGGTTCCCCTCCTAAAAATTACATATATATGAAGTAGGGCGCCCTGTTCTAGAGAAGCGTATTGTTCCCGGTAATCTGCCATGAGACATGCAGGTTTTAGGCGATCAATGTAGACCCAGTCGTCTTTGCCACGTATGTTAATTAAGAATGCTTTCTGAGTACGACAGATCACAAGGAGAGGGCCTGTGAAGTGGCCGTTGGTGGTGGCTTGGTAGTATAGTTGCGCAGAAAAACACACGTTGTTTAGTGCTGATCAGTCAGTAGGTGTTGCTTAGCTGGGGGCTTGTAAGTCTGGCGGCTGGAGTATATTTTCCCACAACGTGACACAGGCTTTGGAGATTGTGGGAGTAGGTCGCAGACGGAAAAAAATTCAGCAGGGACGACCAACACGTTGCCATACACCATTTCAGGTCCCGAGCCGAGACTTTCAGGGTGTCTTTAGGAGTGGTCCTTAGTCCGAGGAGGACCCAGGAAAGCTGGGTAGACCAGTTAGAGTTCTTGCAGCAGGACATCAAAGCTGCTTTGAGGGTACAATGAAAACGTTCTGCCATTCCGTTGGTAGTAGGGTTGTAGGCAGTTGTCTGATGTAGGGTGATTCTCAGGAGATTTGCTAATGATGTCCACAATTGAGAGGTGAAAGTGGTACCCCTGTCAGAAGTAATATGCTCAGGAATAGCAAATTTCGCTATCCATCCTGAGAGTAAGGCTGATATACATGAGGCGGACGTTGCATTTCCATGGCAATGGCTTCAGGTCAACAAGTAGAGTGGCTGATGACTGTAAATGGGTAACAATGTCCTTGTGATGTGGATAGGGGCCCAACTACGTCGATGTGAATTTGGGCAAACCGACTGTGAGGTTGAGGAAGGGTGTCCACTCCTGAATCCGTGTGTTGCTGTACTTTTGAGGTTTGGCATAAAGTACAGGTGTGGACCCAATCCTTAGCATCCTTAGTAATGCCATGCCAAACGAACATCTTCATCAGTAACTGTACAGTAGGACGGTGCGAGGGATGTGAAAGGCCATGAATGAAATCAAACGCCTATCGGCGCATGGGAGCAGGTATCCTGGTCACGGTCTACCAGTACTGATATCACAAAAGATGGTGTTGTTGGAGTCGTCAAGGTGGTCTTCCCAATGGAGGGATGTGCAGGATGTCCTACATGCCAAGGAGTTGTAATCCAATCTCGGGAAATTGCAGCCAGTGTGTTTCTTGTCAAGGCATCAGCAACGGGATTCATTTTCTTTGGGACGTGTTGAAGGGTGCAATTATATTCAGCCATGGGAGAGAGATGTTGGCGTTGATTGGTGGACCAGGTATTGGACTATTAAGTGAAGGCATGCACCAAAGGCATATGGTCTGTGCGAATGATGAAGGCTGTACCTTCTAAGATGTAGAGAAAGTGATGTTCAGCCAAGTGCAGTGCCAGCAATTCATGGTCGAAGGTAGAGTAGCCAAATTCTGCCTTGGACCGTTTCCTACTGAAGACGGCCACTGGGCAGGGCGAGCTGTTGACCACCTGCTCGAGTACTCTACCAATAGTGATGTCTCTGGCATCGTTTGAGAGAAGGAGAGGTGTATGTGTTACAGGAAAAGTGAGAGGAGCAGCAGTTGAAAGGGCATTCTTTACATTACAGAAGACTGCTTCTCGAAGGGGACCCCACTTCAGGTCTTTTGGCTTTCCCTTGAAGGAGACGTAGAGGGGCCAAGAGTGGCGGTGATGGCTGGCAGGAAATGTTGATAATAGTTGATTATTCCCAAGAATTCTTGCAGTGCTATGACGGTTAAGGGCGTGGGGAAGTTCTGAACTGCTGTTACCTTCTCAGGGAGAGGGTGAACTCCTTTACGAGTCATGTGGTGCCTTACGAACAATACTTCGTTGGAGCCAAAGGTACACTTGTACCTGACTACAAGGCCGTTCTGTTGTAGGGGGTCAAGCATGATGTGTAGATGATGAAAGGTGTTCCTCTTTGTAGGAAGAGAACACAAGTATGTCATCCTCGTAGCATACACAGAGGTCCCCTAAGATGCCATCCGTGAGGCGTTGAAATTTGCCCCAGCATTACGAAGGCCAAAACTGGAGTAATTGAAGGTGTATGTACTGAAGGGGATGGTGATGGCAGTCTTGGATATGTCCTCTGGATTCATGGGCACTTGATAATACCCCATAGTAGGTTGAGCATGAAGAAAGCCTTTGATTTGTGCAAGAAGGTCATGTTGGCGATGTTTGGAAGGGTGTTGTGATCCAGTTCTTTCTGCATGCTCAAATGCCTGTAATCTCCACACAGACGCAGGGAACAATCCATCTTTAGGTTGATGTGTAAGGGTGATGACCATGGGCTTGAGAACTTTTGGCAAAGGCTCATTTCTTTCATTTCGGCAAACGTTTCTTTAGTGGCTGCCAAAGGTTCTGGTGCCAGATGCCTAAATCTGGTGAACACTGGGGATCCTGTCGTCTTGATATGGTGATAAATATCGTGTTTGGCGGGAACCATGGGTGTTTGGCAAAGTTCTAGACGGAAAATTTTTGGGTACAATGTGAGGAAGTGGGTGTAGGCATCCGTTGGTGCCTGATGTGGAGAACAAGGTCGTAGGGGGCGGGTTGAAGAGGTGTGGACGAGTAAGAGTCGGGGTTGACTAGCCGTTGGTTAGCGACATCAAACAGGAGGGGTAAGGTGAGAGGAAATTCGTGCCGAGGATTGGCGATGTGACGTCAGCAACGAAAAACTTCCAGTGATATTTGATGTTTCCAAACAATAATGTGAGGTTTTCATAACAGTCGATGGATGTCGCAGATCCGTTGGCAGCTACCAGGCGGACGTCGGAAGATTAAGACAGATTACTCCGTGTTCTGAAGAGTGGTCTTGGCAGAAGAGAATGGTAAGCACCTGTGTCTACCAAAAAATTGCATTGCATACCTGCTTCATGTAAAAAGAAAATATTAGTTACATGGAAGGCTACCCCTGCAAGCAATGTCCTACTTTCATGTTTTTTTGGCCACTGACAACCATTCAAAAATTTCTTTGCAGTAGCCCCGAACCTGGAGTGGTAGTAGCATAGCTGCAGCCGAAGGGCTTCCTTGAGAGGTTGTAGAGGTCATTGGTTGGGAAGTGAGTGAGTGTTGGGTGGTGTGTGGCTTTGTCGCCGCTCCGGCACGTCACGGGGTGCCCATCTGTGTCCTACCCCATTCACGCCATCTTAGGTCAGTGTTGAGTATTGTCCTCTTCGTCAGGAGTTGAGGCGTTGGTGGAGATCTTGAAGCTGGTGAAGTGGCTGTTCATAAGGGAATCGACTTTGATTATCAGGTCCTTCGTGGGAAAAATATTGACATCGGGAATGGCAGCACGTACAGGTTTGGGTAAGTGCCATATCCAAAGGGTACGAAATAGGTTCACCTTATGAGGAGAGCTGTCTTCGGCAGGTTGCAGGCGAACGATACTGGTCATTTTCCTGAGGGCGAGTGATGCCTTTTGCTCCCCCAACAGTTGTTGAGAGAGCTGAAAAATTATGGCTATACGGGTGGCTTGTGCTGCCGAGGTATGTTTTGAGGGCGTTGTAGGCTATTGGGGTGTCCCCTTGGCCCTTGCTCACAAAGTCAATCAGAGGTTTCCAGGAAAGTGTCCCGGGGATAATTGCAAGAACATAGTCTGCTTTGATGCTTAACTGAGTCACGCCTTTGATGCAAAACTGGACTTCAGCCCCACTGGAACCAGACGAACGCTACTCTGCTGGCGAAGGCCGGCAGTTTCATTGAGGTGGCGTTTGCCGAGGAGGTAGGGACGGTGGGCTGTATCTTCAAACAGTAGGATACAGCAGTGAGGGGTCAGGTGGCAGGGAACGGACACTCTGCTTGTCACCAATGTGCGA
This sequence comes from Palaemon carinicauda, assembly GCF_036898095.1. Lineage (NCBI taxonomy): Eukaryota > Metazoa > Arthropoda > Malacostraca > Decapoda > Palaemonidae > Palaemon > Palaemon carinicauda. Next base: position 39,949,051 of record NC_090732.1, on the reverse strand, counting down.
GCGAGCAGTTAGATTGTAACTGAGAGGCGAGCTAAATACAACTAAACTTTATTAAATAATCATTGATATTATATACAGGGACTTGTGAGCAAGAACGTCACAAAAATTCAAATATAATCAAACATGAGCTAGCATGATAACAAAGGTTAGTCTATTAACATTGCAGGGAAGAGCAAGTGATAAGATAAAAAATTAAAACCGTTACAGTGTACGAGCATGCATGAAACACGTGCGGTACACCATCTTCATTCCTCATTATATCAGTTGGAGTTTATAGATTTTTTCATTTAAGAAGTCTAATTTGTGTCTTCGGGAAGTTTTTTTTTTTTTATGAATCTTCAATGTTTTATCTGGGAAGCACCAGTCCTCTTTCTTCTTGAAGATGTTTTTAAGATTTTAAGTGTTTCGCTGAGGCAATCATATTCGTATTTCCTCCAAAAAAATCGTTGTGAATATGCAATGTTTTTATCCTGGAAGTCCCAATCATCATTTATCCTTTTAGACGTTTGTGACTTTCTAAATATTTCTTTGAGGAAATCCTATTCGTAACTCCTTATCAAAGACTTAGGAATAGATAATGTTTTATCCTAGAATTTCCCTTTTATCATTTCTCTTTAAAAACGTTTGAGAGTTTTTACATGTTTCATTAAGGAAGCTCAATTTTTATATCCTACTCAGACTTTTATGAATGTTCAATATTTTATCCTGGAAGTCCTCATTTGTTCAATATTTTATCCTAAATCCTCCTCATAATTCCTCATCGTAAACTGTTGTGATATTCCAAATGTTTCAATGAGGAAGTCCAATTCTTGTCTTTTTCTTAAAGACTTTTATGAATAATCATTGTTTTATGTTGTAAGGCCCCAATATTTTCCTTTATTGTGGACGTTTGTCAGTTTCTAATGATTAATTGAGCAACTCAAGTACCTAAATGATTATTCTGTGTTTTAGCTTGATAGTTCCCATAATCCTTCTCTTGCAGATATTTATCAGTTTTTAAATAGTTCATGGAGGAACTCTTAATTCGTGTCCCCTTCTCCAAAGAAGTTTTTGATTAATTGAGTTTTTTTCCATGTTGGCCCCATCATTATTCCCTCAATAGACGGGTAGTGCTGTCAGTTCATCTCGCTCAGTTCACTGTAGGAAATAGTTAGGGGTTTTTGCAACATTCCCTCTGCCCCTTTCTGCACTTGCTTCACATTCTTCTACATTACCTCCATCGTTTCTTCCCTTCTTCCATCTTCAATCCAGTCTTTTCCTACTTGTACTTTATACAGTAACTCTAGGGTTCTGTCACCATTACTCATTGTAGACTTTTATGAATTTCTATTTTTTCATTGAGTAAATTTAAAAAAAAAATTCACAGGAAATCCAATTGGTGTTTCCTCAAATGCTGTCATGAATAGTCACTGTTTTATCCTGGAAGTCCCCATCATCATTCCTCGTCACAGACATTTTGGTAATTTCTACATATTTAGTTAAGGATGCAGTTTGTATCTCCTTAATGACTTTTATGAATATTCAATGTTTTACATGGAAGTCCCCATCGGCATTCCCCCATGTAAAGGTTTGAAAATTTCTAAATGTTTCATTTAGGAAGTTTGATTTGTAAATACTCCTCCATGATTTTTTTTATTAATAAGTAATTCTTTATCCGAGATCATCATCATTGATCCTTGTGATATTTTTGAGTTTCTAAATGTTTGATTTAGGGAGTCCTATTCGTATCACCTCATCAAAGATATTATATGAAATTTCAATGTTTTATCGTGGAAGTCCCTTTCATTATTTTTCCTTTTAGGTGTTGCAAGTTTCTAAATGTTTAGTTGAGGAAGTCCAATTTGTGTCCCCTTTTACAGACTTTTATGATTGGAATGTTTTTATCCTGGAAGCCCCATTATCTTTCTTTCTTTTAGATATTTATCTGTTTCTAGTGTTCCTGAGAAAGTCAGGTTTGTGTCTCCTCCATAGACTATTGTAAATATTCGTATTTTTGAATGCTTCATTTATGAAGTCTAATTCAAGTAATCTCTTCAAATACATTTACAATTAGTTGATGTTTTATCCTGGAAGTCGTCATCATCTATTTGTTCCTTTAGGCATTTGTGAGTTTCTAAATATTTAATTGAGGAAGTCGAAATTTTTTTATTGAATGGTCAGTGATTTATCGGGGAAGGCGTCATCCCCATTTCTCATTATAGAAATTTATGAATTTCTAAATGTTTCACTGTAAAATTCCAATTTAAAGTTCAACATGGACGTGTATATCATTATTTTTTTTCTTGAAGTTATTTGTTAGTTTGTAAGTGTTCCAATTGAAAAGTCCAAATTTTACTTTTCCTCACAAACTTTCATGAATTATCAATGTTTTATCTTGGAATTTCCCTTTATAGTACCCTTTTATATAAATTTTTGCGCTTCTAAATATTGGATAGAGAAAGGCTTATGTATATCCTTTTCAAAGACTTTTATGACTATCTTATGTTGTATATTGGAAGTCCTCATTAATTATTTTGATGAACACGTTTGTTAATTTATAAATGTTTCATCTTTTGATATCCAAGTCATCTCTTCCTCAAAGACTTTTTAATGTATACAGATTTTCCCTGGAATTCTTAAATATCTGCTTTTTCAGATATTTATTGATTTATTATTATTATTATTATTATTATTATTATTATTTTTATTATTATTATTATTAGCTAAGCTACAACCCTAAAAGGAAAAGCAGGATGATATAATTCCATGGTCTCCAACAGGAAAAAATAGCCCAATGAGCAGAGGTTATAAGTAAATAAATAAAATACCAGAGAAGTAATGAACAATTAAAATAAAATAACAATATTGAGACTGATCTTTCATGTATATAGATCATATGTCTGCTCGTTCAGCATAAATATTTCTTACTAGAAGTCTAAGTCTTATTCTTCAGACTTATGAATGTATATTTTTTGTTGGAAGCTCCAATTACCTCTCCACCTTTTAGACATTTTTGAAGTGTCTAAATATGTTATTGAAGATGTAAAATTCGTAAAGCCTCCTTTTTTCCCCCTGGAATTCACCATCATCATCCCTCTGTGTTAAAGATTCTGTATTTTTAAATAGTACACTGAAGAAAGTCCAATTCATATCTCCTCAAAGATTTTATGAATGATCAATGTTTTATTTGTCATTTCCTATTGCAAACGTTTGTGAACTTCTAAATGTTTCATTGAGGATATCTAAGTTGCATCTCCCCAAGGACTGTTGTGAATATTCAATGCTTTATTCTGCATGACTCCTCATCGACTTTCATGAGCGTTCAATATTTTATCGTGGAAGTATTCTTCATCATTTCTAGTTGTGAAGATTTGTTAGTTTCTGTATGTTTCGGTGTGGAAGCTCAATTTATATCTCATCCTTGACAATTTTTATGAATGTTCTAGGTTTATCGGGAATTATTTGCTCTCATACTTTTAGATGTTTTATAAATGTATCATGGAGGAACTCTAAACTGTGCCTTTCTGAAAGACTTATGAATGTTAAATACTTTGCCCTTCCTTCTTAAATTGCCTGTAAGTTTCTAAACGTTTCTTGGAGAAAGTTCAATTCATATATCCTTCTTGAAGAATTTAACAAATCCCTTATCTTGTATCCTGGAAATTTCGTTTATCTTCAAAATGCTCTCGTTTTGAAAAATCTTATTTTCTTTTATTCCTGATATCAAATTCGTATACCTTAAAGAATTTTAAATTTTATTAATATATAATGCTTTACTTTGTAATTCCCCATTATTTATCCTTCTTGCAATTGTTTTTAATTTCTTACTCGTAAGACATACCTCCTCCAATTTAATACACGTTAAGGTCAAAGGTCAAGGTCGAAAAAAATAGTCTGAACTCTGTTCAGTGCCCCTCTAGTTCTCTTCTGCATTGGAGCGCGCCTGTGCTTCTCATGAAAACCCCTAGTTTCATTGACGAAAAGTATGTCCTAGATTTAGGGGAGGACGAAGTCAAGGTCGTGTATTTTGGATTCCAGATGAAACATAACATTTAGCCATGACCTAATTATTAGGCTTCAATCTCATCGTTATGCTTTAGTAAGGCGGTCACTTTAACGGGGTGTGCGCGTAAGAATTACGCATTTAACCCCGCACGATACTGGATTATATAATCGAGTCTACTAAGCACCTGCGTGAGTACATGCGGAAACGCGTCCATGCAGTGATATCTGCAATAAAAGGCTTAGTGTTTCACGTGCGCATCTCCAGTTCTACAATTAGGGTTAATTACGCCAAAGAAAACCTAAAGGCAAAATATATGGCAATTATCATTTCGGTGAAAAATGAAAAAATAAGCATGAACTTCAATACTTCTTACATATTGTACATTAAATCAGTTTGAAAAAAATAGGTAAGAGATTATTTAAGAGTTCTGTAAATGGAACGTAAGACTGTATATGTGATCAACGAAATCAGAATTACTTACATGTATTTATAAAAGACGATAACCACAACGTGTATATTTTTATAGTTGATAGGATAACCAGACTTTCTTACTGTATGAAAATATTCTCTATATACTCATTGTTAGATTTTTATTCTTCATTAAATTTACTAAAGTTAGATTTTAACATGATCATCCCTGTTTGGAGAAGTGCTTTCATTTTTGGCTTGTAATAGTGTATGAAATTACTCCACTAAAGTTTGTCTGATCAATCTCTCTCTCTCTCTCTCTCTCTCTCTCTCTCTCTCTCTCTCTCTCTCTCTCTCTCTCTCTCTCTCTCTCTCTCTCTCTCTCTCTCTATATATATATATATATATTTATATACATATATATATATATATATATATTTATTTATGTATATATATATATATATATATATATATAATATATATATATATATATATATATATATATATATATATATATATATATATATATATATATATATATATATATATATATATATATATATATATATATATATATATATATATATATATATATATATATATATATATATATATATATCCATCAGGCGGTCTTGTTGTTTTTAGATTATTTCTAGTTGTTTTACGTAATAGAAAATAGATTTCTATAATACTCTTAATTTAGAATTCTTTAGGTCTAAGACATAAATAGTTTTAAAAATATTACCAGACTCGAGAGGGTAACCGTTATAAAAAATCAAAATGTTAAATACTACTGGTGGCTTACAAAAGTATACTTTATTACATATCTAAACAGAATATACAGTTTTTACAAAATCTCACTTTGTGCAATAAATTGGTATTAAGCAGGGTTTATTGTACATATTTTATACAATCTAAATCTTTACATCTCGATCTACACTAGACTACAAAATATGGATAAATCTCAATAGTACGGTATTTAATTAAAGAATACAAAAGACATTCAGTTACTGCTGTCAGACAAGAGCACTGGTCTATATTATACAATTGGTTTCGGTCAAAATATATATGCTCTTCCAAGACAACATCAGTTTGTTCTAAATCTGAAGAAATCTTCATAGTACATTATTCAATGTAAGAAATACAAAAGACACTAAGTAGCTGCCTTCAGACAAGAGCATTGACCTTGATCATTCATCATTATCATCTCCCCCACCTTTGACGCAAATGGCCTCGTTTAGATTTCACCAGCCGTCTCTATCTTCAGCTTTTAAATCAATACTTCTCCATTGATCATCATCTACTTCACGCTTCATAGTCCTCAGCCATGTAGGTCTGGGTCTTCCAACTCTTATGGTGCCTTGTGGAGCCCTGTTGAAAGTTTGGTGAACTAATCACTCTTGGGGAGTGCGAAGAGCTTGCCCAAATAATCTCCATCTACCCGTCACCATGATCTCATCCGCATATGGAACTTGAGTAATGTCTCTTATAGTTTCATTTCTAATCCTTTCCTGCCATGGGACTTCTAATATTCTTCTGAGCACTTTGTTCTCAAATCTACTAAATCTATTGGAGATTGTTTCATTGCCATACCCCAACTCATGTCCATACAGTAACACCGATCTTACTAAACTGATATATGGCCTAAATTTTATATGTAATTTCAGGGGATTCGATTTCCAAATTTTACTTAAACTATTCATTGTATGATTTTTTTTTAAATCTTTCATTAAAATCCAATTCTAAAGACCCTGTATTAGAGATCATAGTTCCTAAATATTTAAATGATTTCACCTCATTAATCCGTTCTCTTTCCAATGAAATTTCATCTTCCATTGCATATTCTGTTCTCATCATCTATGTCCCATTTATCTTGAATCCACCCTCATGTGATATTTCATGTGTTCTGGTAAGCAAGCTTTGCAAGTCCTGTGGTGTTCTGCTAATAAGGACGGCGTCATCAGCATCCTCAAGGTCAGCTAATTTCCTGTTACCAATCCTGTCCAATCCTTCTCTACCATCCCCAACTGTTCTATGAATAAAAAAATCCATGAGGAAGATAAACAACATAGGTGATAACATATTCCCTTGGAATACTCTGCTGTTCGCTGGAAATTTGTTTAATAGGACTCCACTAACATTAACTTTGCATTTACTATGCTCATGAACAGAGTTAATCAAATTTACATATTTAAGAGAAACTCCATAATAATGCAGGACTCTCCACAAAATTGGCTGGTGCAAATTATCAAAGGCTTTTTTTAGTTCATAAATGCCATCAAAAGTGGATTTTTATATTCTACACATTGTTGTACATGTCTTAAGATAAAATTTGATCAGTACAACTTCTACCTTTTTGAAATAATGTTTGTTTATTTCTCAGCTTTTCATCAATCTGTCTCTCCAGTCTCTTAAGAATAAGCATACTATATATTTCCATAACTGATGTAAGTGTGATGCCTCTGTAATTATTGCAATCAGTTATATATCCTTTTTGGGGGATATTTTCACCTACACTCCTAGCTCCCATTCATCAGGTTTTGCTCAGATGTCAGGATGCCTGAAAACTTTAAATCAATCAATCATCAGGTTTTGCCTCTCCGTGCCACATTCTACAAAATAAGCTTGTAAGTATTCTGTGGTTCACTTCATTTTCAGCCAGTATCATCTCAACAGTTATTCCATCTCTTGAGTTTTTAATGATAGCTTCGAGTTCAAACACACTGAATTAATTTATTTGCACTTCAAGATCTTAATCATCTTCAGACATGTCAATTGAATTATTCCCATATTTCTCCTATTCATAAACTCACTAAATTGTTCCCTCTAACATTATCTTTCTTCGTGATCGGTTGTTATAGTAGATACATTTCTCGTTTTAATGGGTATATGCTTCTTCTTTGCCCCAGTAGAGATTTCATTAGTAATTCTATGAGAAATTCTTGTACCATAGCCACTCCCCGAATTCATAGCTTTGTCAGCCTCATCTGCTTTACTGTCTAAATATTCTCTCCTGTCATTCCTAGCTTTCCCTTTGACCTCACTATCAATACTGGAATACTTAGCATGCTCTACCTTGTAATTTTCATCACTTCCTCGAGAACATTCAACATTCAATTTCTGTCTTTGTCTCCTTTTTATAGTATCCCACATATCATTTGATATTCATGGTTTTCTCCTTGTAACTTCGTGTCCTAAAACTTCACTACCATCTGACTGATATATGTTCTTGATATCACACTATTCATCATTAATTGTCTGCTCTCTGTCTCTTAGTCTCTAAGACTGCAAATCGATTCCTACATTCAATTGCAAATGTTTCTCTGTGCTCTTCGTCTATCAAACCTTGGTATTCTATCTACCTTTCTGCTGGGTGTGTTCAGTTTTAATTTTAGTGTGGCAATAAGGAGTGGTAATCGCTATCAATATCTGCATCTCTATTTTCTTATTTCTCAAAGTTCTCCTCTCTATTATTGACAACGTGATCTCTTTGATTTTTGTAATTGCCACATTGAGAAGTCCATGTATATTTGTAGATGTCCTTGTGCTGGAAAAGAGTACTTCCAATTACAGGGTTGTTAGTTGAACAGAAACCTTTGGAATGTGCTCCATTTTTCTTTGCATCTTCGTCAAGACCCTCGACACCCATCACATTCTCTATCCCTTGATTATTCCTTCCAACTGTAGCATTGAAGTCCCCAATCACAATTATCTTATCTCTGTGGGATTTCATCTATTACACACTGCAGTTCTTCATAGTATTAATCTTTCCTTTCTTCGGGGCAATCATTTGTTGGTGCATAGCAAACTATAATACTTGTATTGTACTTCGTTGATATAAACTTTGTAATAATATACTATTTCAAGCCCTCCACTCAGTTAACGTCTTTTCTGCTCTTGGTGTCATCATCATTCTTACCAGTCTCTTCCAACTCCATCCGTTCTTCCTGAATATATATATATATATATATATATATATATATATATATACATATATATATATATAATATATATATATATATAATATATATATATATATATATATATATATATATATATATATGTATATATATATATGTATATATATATTGTATATATGTATATATATAATATATATATATGTATATATATAATATATATATATATGTATATATATAATATATATATATATGTATATATATATATATGTATATATATATGTATATATATATATATATATATATATATATAAATATATATTGCCTTGGTCTAAAGTTTCCTCGCCAATCACTTTATAACGTGTTTCACTTAGGGCCAAGATATCCAAACTATATTTCATAAGTTCACTCTCCACTTGCTGTAACTTCCCTTTCTGATTCATGGTTCTTACATTCCAAATACCAATTTTAAATTTTTCTTTAGTATTTATAAACCGGGAGATTCTTAGCACCCTGCTACGCCCGGGACTGGGAGCTATTCTGTCATCTCTTTCAATTGACTGACTAAATCCTTAGAGGATTCATTTGCTAGATTCATCAAAGGATAGCCAGCTCGTTGTGATGTGCAGTGCCTATCTAACTAAGGCAAGTGACCCCTGCTAGTTTATACTAATTCCAGTAAGATCAACCGCCAGGTATCAGGAGTAAAAGTCTATCGCCCTGAACCCAATCCGCCACCCTGCTGCCAGTGACTTCATTGAGATTTAGGCGGGCATTTCCTCCACACCCAAAGTTTCATTACTCCACCAGGTTGCTCATCCGCTTATAAAAGTATACCCTTTGGCAAACATGGATTGCTAAGATATACTGCCTAGCATGAAAACTTTACCACTTAACACGGTATATACCGCCTAGCACAGTAAACTTTGACTATGATAAACCCGAAACTGTTACATCATTCTTTGATATGGTGGTAGTAGAAAAGTGTGATGCTGAATCATTGTATGAAGCTATCAAAGCATATTTTGAGGAAAAACGGATTCCATTTGATATCTCAATCGGGTTTTCACCTGATAATTGCAATGTAATACTTGGTGATAAACTAAGTGTTGTTATTATGATGAAAACAGGGTTTTCTCATTTTTATTTTGTACGATGTAGCTGTCATAGGATCCAATTGTGTGTATCTGCAGTGAAATTTGAAACTCAAAACTTCAGTGGAAGATTTTTGTAGCAATGTATCCAACCAATCAAGTTAATTTAGCCTTAAATGCTATGAATTTGAAATTTCAGTCATTTTTTCAGATAGCCCGTCATAGAATATTAGGTTTTGACGAAATACGTTGCTGTCTTTGGAAGCCTATGTTGTTTGACTTTTAGAACAATGGAATGCACTAAAGTTATACTTTATATCAGTGGTTAATAATAAGAGAGACCCAAAGAGTTCATTGGCTTGTTGTTCAATTTGTGGGTCTTTTGTTCCTTGTGAAAATTCTGGCAATGATAGACAAGGACAAAGTGCTGCTCATTTAAAAAAATCAGTCATACTAGAGTATTGAAGTTTGCTTTCAAAAAAAAAAAAAAATAAATAAAAGAATCATCATAGCAATTATAAGTTTTTGACAGAAAATCGTATTTGTGCTTTTAATTAGGTCCATGATTTGCCCCTTACATTGTCTAAGTATCTTGTTGACCTTTTAAAAGCAACTTGCCTTAGTAACCTAATGAAAAAAGTCACTACTCCAAATGAAATTACATAACACTCGTTTAATGATAATAATGATAAATATGAATACTATTACAACTCATATCCTCGTAATGGTTTTAAGCTCTTGAGACATACATAATAATCCCCCCTTTAAGAGAGATTATTCCTAACAATTATAAGGGACGTCAGGCCAATTCCTTCCCGATTTCTTTGGTTTGCATAGTTTTGTAACTGTTGCCTTTCCACTCTTCTCTTCCTCTTTCGGTTTTCTTAATATGTTGATATATGAGACAAATCTTTAGTGTCCTTCATAGTTATGCTTCTGACTTCTTCCTTCTTTTATCTTATTTTTATTTTCTCCGGGATTTGGCTATAAAATAGGCGTTTGTTTACCCACCCGATTGCTATTTGCACTCCTTTTATCTAAGGATGAAATAAATCTTCTTTATCAATAAAAGTTAGAACTTATGATCAATGATAATCGAACACACACACACACACACACACACACACACATATCCCCTCCACCTCTATTTTATTTTTTGTCCTAATTTTTAACATTCATTAAAAAATTGACTTGTGGAAAGTTAAGAGTTTTAGATGGTGACAATCACATCCTCATACACTTCTCACCGTATATGATTCTTAGGCCCCTCCAAATGACTTCATAAATTTAGCAGTTTTTGACAATTTATGATAAAGGACTCACTGGACTGTCTTACTTCCTGAGAATTACAGGGTTACCTGTATCTGCAACCTTTATTAACTGAGAAAATAGATGAACTGAGCTATAGTTCAAGAAATGGAAGTATAATGAGATTGCACTATTGTTGTTTTTAGATCATCCTCCATCTCTAGGCCTTAATGTGCATGTAGCTGAGTGCCCGCCAGTCTACTATGATTAGATATTGGTATAGGTTACTGAGGCTTCCAAATTCATTCTCGTTTAAAACTGCAATGGAAAAGTTATTTTCACACTATGAGGTGAGAGAGGTGAATGCTCGAGTGCTTGGACGAGGATTAAAACTGGTAGACGAGAATGACCATGAATGGGAGGTAAATCAGTTGTTGTTTGCGGATGATACTGTACTGGTTGCAGACACAGAAGAGAAGCTTGGCCGATTCGTGACAGAATTTGGAAGAGTGTGTGAGAGAAGGAAGTTGAGAGTTAATGTGGGTAAGAGTAAGGTTATGAGATGTACGAGAAGGGAAGGTGGTGCAAGGTTGAATGTCATGTTGAATGGAGAGTTACTTGAGGAGGTGGATCAGTTCTAGTACTTGGGGTCTGTTGTTGCAGCAAATGGTGGAGTGGAAGCAGATGTACGTCAGAGAGTGAATGAAGGTTGCAAAGTGTTGGGGGCAGTTAAGGGAGTAGTAAAAAAAATAGAGGGTTGGGCATTAATGTAAAGAGAGTTCTATATGAGAAAGTGATTGTACCAATTGTGATGTATGGATCGGAGTTGTGGGGAATGAAAGTGATGGAGAGACAGAAATTGAATGTGTTTGAGATGAAGTGTCTGAGGAGTATGGCTGGTGTATCTTGAGTAGATAGGGTTAGGAACGAAGTGGTGAGAGTGAGAACGGGTGTAAGAAATGAGTTAGCAGCTAGAGTGGATATGAATGTGTTGAGGTGGTTTGGCCATGTTGAGAGATTGGAAAATGGCGGTCTGCTAAAGAAGGTGATGAATGCAAGAGTTGATGGGAGAAGTACAAGAGGAAGACCAAGGTTTGGGAGGATGTATGGAGTGAAGGAAGCTCTGGGTGATAGGAGGATAGATGTGAGAGAGGCAAGAGAGCGTGCTAGAAATAGGAATGAATGGCGAGCGATTGTGACGCAGTTCCGGTAGGCCCTGCTGCTTCCTCTGATGCCTTGGATGAACATGGAGGTAGCAGCAGTTGGGGATTCAGCATTATGAAGCTTCATCTGTGGTGGATAATGTGGGAGGGTGGGCTGTGGCACCCTAGCAGTACCAGCTGAACTCTGTTGAGTCCCTTGTTAGGCGGGGAGGAACGTAGAGAGTAGAGGTCCCCTTTTATGTTTTGTTTCATTTGTTGATGTCGGCTACCCCCCAAAATTGGGGGAAGTGCCTTGGTATATGTGTGTATATGTATGAGGCTCTCACTACATCCCCAGCGTTATGGATTCAGAGTGAAACAACTGCAAAATATCCTGGAGCTAACGTTTCAGATAATCAGTTACTCCTCCCTGGAAATTTCCAGAGATGATCTTCTTTAACTATTTCACTAGTTCTAAAGACCAACATGATGAATGAAGAAATGCGGTCTACCCTTTTTGAACATGCAGAACAACACAAGAATAGTGGATTTATATTTACGGATGTCTCCAAATAAAATATATTTTTACAACAGAGCTGTATGGTATCTTGACTGCTATTAAAAATATCAGTAATTAAAGAGTGTAACTTTACTATATTTAGGGGGTGCAAAAAGTTTGTTGTAGGTATTGACAGTTTTAAATCCAACCAACTCTTTAGTTTAAATTATTGTAGTGTGGCTGTATATTTGTTGCAGTGCAGGTAAAGAAGTTAGTTTTGCTGGGTTCCAGCTCATGTGGGTGTGCCGAGTAATGAAGAGGCAGACTAATTAGCAAAAGAGGCAGCGGACAGCTTACTTCATGGAAGATACCTTCTTCCATGTAATGACGTTTTGCTTTATAGCAAAAAGTTTCTTGGTGATATTTAGCAATATTTCCGGAATTCTGTTGATCAGAATAAAATGAAGGAAATGAAAAATATGCCTCCTTGGAAATATGGTAAAATGTCGAGAAGGTGGGAAACTGCCTTCTGCCGCCTTAGGATTGGCCACATAGAGGTAACTCTCGAGTTCCTGATAACTGGCAGGCGTCAACCATTGTTTGGTTCCTCTGACCATTAGGCATTTACTTATTGAGTATTCCAGTCTTGTGGGTATCTTGAAGGAGACGCTGTCTATGATGGCAGTGACATTTTTATGTTCGTATTAGAAGCGGGTCTTTCTATTCGTTATTTTGTATGGTTTATTGTTAAGTTTATTGTTAATTTGTTTTTTTCAATTTCGTTATCAGTTGTTTATAAAGCATACTCCAATCGGCATCAATGACTATTGGTATTATTAGGCTAGATAATTACCAATCATTCATTCCTTATTCTGATTTTATGGATTTTATACACCTATCGAAAACTATTGAGATTGAACATATATTTTCAGTAGATAAGAAATTTTTAGCTTGTGAATATCATATGTGTAATCAAGTATCTTACCGTACTCAAAGGCATGTCTAGATTCATTAAAAGTTATTTGATAGCTTGTAAAATGCAATTTAACCTTTTAATACATTTACAAATTTTTCGAGTAATGGACTAGAAAGGACTTACTCTATTGATTATTTATATTGTATTAGTCGTTCTCTCCCCCTCTTTGTTAGCAACAGCTTAGGAAATGAGAATGGGGAAAATGAAGCCAAACCTATTGAACGGCTTTATTAGAATTCACAAGAAGAATTAGGTATCAACTGAGGGAAATTAAAGGAAACTGGGAGACCAGAGAGTGGCAATATGGGTATTTGCGTGTTATAACACATCAATAATATCTTATGTTTATGCATTCATATATAAATAAAACTTATGTTTTGCAGCTTCATTGAGCTTTCATTTTCTCCAGTTTTCATCACTTGGCACCAAATTCTTGCTAACTCGAATAAAGTTTATTAATGGAACTCAATGATATTGTAACTATACTATTATTCTGGTCGTTTGAATGAATGACTATTTAGATTGGGAAAAAGGTTATTTCGTTTCTGTAGATTTTTATTCTAGTCTAGTCACAGTATATCAAAATAGGAAATTATAATTTTACTCAATTTATCACATTGTATATCAAAATAAAAACAAAATCCAAAAGCAAACATCCATTGATTTTGGAGAATTTTTTATTTTCTTGTTGTTAGTAAATCGAATTAAAATAAAGTATAAGGACTATGAAGGATGCGTAATATTGTCCTCTCTCAGGTCAGGATTGCGTGCGTGGATCATGATCCCAAAAACTATCGCACAATACAATCAATATGAACAAGCGGTGTCAATCACGGCAATGCCCGCCCCTCGCACGTAAACCTTCACGAAGACACTGCCATTGCTCTAAAGGTTTTTGTAGAGTTGCACTATCCATCAATAATAGTGAACGATTGTGAATCTGAAGTTTTTGAAATCAGGTGATGTTGACTTTGACCTCTTGAAGTTACAGGTCAAAGGTCATGGTGTCATTTTAAAGCCCAAGTGTTGTTTCATATTCGTCAATATTCACGGGGACTTTTAAAATTCGACCCCCTTGAACTTTGAACCAGCCAATCTTCAAAACTGTACATTTTCACTATTTTGATTATATGTAATTATATTTTCGGCACTGGAAAATGATGTCTGTTCTTGTTTTATAGTAAATCGGATAATATTTAACGGAATTATCGTAAAAAATGTAATATAACCTTTCAGGTCACTGACCTCGACCTTAACCCTATGTGGTCCAAATTTCAATGGGGTCTATTGAGTGTCATAAAAATTTTAAGTAAATCGGTTTAGTAGTTTTTCCTTAAAATTTCTAACTAAAAAAGAAACAAACAAACAAACTAAGACAATCAGAGACAGAAGCCTTCCAAAAACAATACCCCTTGCCCACCCACCTTGGTGGGGATGGGGGGAAAATCGACCAGTCGCGAGGCAGAGTGAGGGAAGGTAGGTAATTGATTTCCCCTTTCTTCGATTGGTAGTTTTCCTGCCATTGGGGCTAGCACAAGGCATCGATCAATTTCCTCAGAAGCTAATTCCCTCCTCTCTTTAACGTAATTAGAAAGGAAAAGAATTTTGTATGTTAGATATCTGTTATTCTATATTCCTAGATTTTTTGTATTTTAATATATGGATATTTTGGACAGCCATCTACCATTTTTTATGATAAATATATATTTATTTTGAATTCTATAGAGAGGAAAAAATATGTTTTCTTTTGAAGACCAAGAACGGTAAAACACTGGATCACTTTGAAAATTTTCTTTTCATTTCGCTAATGACATCATATTTGAGATTTATAGAATGTTTTATTGTCCCAACTTCTTGTCAAAAGGTATGCTGTAATCAAAGCAACCTATTCTTAAACGCATATTGGATTTTATTGCTCGGTCTCTCTCTCTCTCTCTTTCTCTCTCTCTCTCTCTCTCTCTCTCTCTCTCTCTCTCTCTCTCTCTCTCTCTCTCTCTCTCTCTCTCTCTCTCTCTCTCTCTCTCTCTCTCTCTCTCCTTCCCCGAGTTACAAGACATTTGATCGATATGATCGTTTTTTATTCTTTATACCAAGTTGACTTGCGTTTACCTAAGCGTTGGTTTAGATATTTATTTGTTAAATAAACATTGGAATGTCATCATATCTATGAAAAGTACAACATAAGAAATTACAAAACATAATAAACAGAGGAGCAGGACTGATAAAAGGTGTCCCACCTAGAGAAAGGCTCAGTCTTATACTAATTGATTTACATTGGCTGCCGATTAAAGCGAGAATTGAATTTAAAATATGTTCAATAACCCACCAAGTTATCAGAACTGGTCGTCCAAAATATCTAAGAGAATTGCTACATATTGTACAGCTAACAAATCGTGACACGAGAATAGTTATAGATGGTTTCAAACTATTGGAACCTAGATGTATGTCTACTGTGGGCTCTAGAGCCTTTAAACCCCGAGACCATACTATTGTAAGCTCTCACGAAACATCCGAATGATTGAAGATATTAAGGCTTTCAAGAGGAAACTGAAGACTTTCTTATTCTGTGAATGCTTCGATTGTGATGATTTAACAGTAAATAAGCAATACGCGATGTGAAATGTCGAATGCTCTCGAACGAACATGATAAAACGACTGTAGAGGTCCTGTAGAGAATATGGTTTCCCTGCTGTACAGGACCTGAAAAGCTGTCCTTAAAGTAAAGTAAGCAAAAGTTAGAAATTTGAGGTCCGCAACCCAATTGCATGAACCGAATGGTAGCAATTGCGTTTTAATGGGCCAAATGTGTTGTTTAATTATTTGAGAAAAATTAATGTAATATGATTTTTTCCCAACTTGCTTTTATTTTTTAACATGCTTGATAAGTCATGATAAAGTCAATTGACTCGGTTTTACTGTTAGACAATTGCTTAAGTGTACTTTAAATTTGATGAGTGGCGCTGCTAAGATAAATAAGTTCTGGATATTTAGAGGTTTAAGTTATGAAGTCGAAACTGTAAAGGTCTTGAAATAAAAATAACTGGGTTATGTTATATGATTAGATTTCATGGATACTTTTGGGAACGTGTCAGATGTAACATCTACCTTGGCAATCAATAAATCAAATCAAACTAAAACCTTTTTAACGACTGCAATATTATTGATTACCAGAACAATGCTTTTTTTCCTTGGAGGAAATAGCACAGAAACATTAGGGTTTTAAAAGAGATGGAAAACATGATGCTTCGAATAAGATTTTGTAGATAGGCTTCCTGTAAAATGAAAGTCAGGGAGCGTTTATTACATGTACTGTTAAAATTATATCTCGTAAAAGATTGGATACTTTTCATTACTAGGCAGTTTCTTCTTTATGTATTTGCTATGTATAATAGCTTTATAAATTCATTCGAAAATTTAGCGTTGATGCACATATATACATACATATATATATATATATATATATATATATATATATATATATATATATATATAATGTATATATTATATATATAATGTATATATTATATATATATATTATATATCTCTATCTATATATATATATATATATATATATATATATATATATATATATATATATATATATAAGTATATTGTTACCTTTGCGCTGACATTTTTTTATAAAGAACATATCTCCAGAGTTTGTCAACCTTCAACCTTCCTCCTATCAATAAGTCCTTTTGGGTTGTGGTTTGTATCCCCATGTCATCGATCCTGACTACGATTAACCACATCCCATTGACCAACTGATACCTAACAATGCTCTGGTCGTCATGGAAACAAGGGATTTTTTTTAGAGGAAACTGCTCGGAAGCCTCATCACTAAAGACTTGTTTAGAGCTAAAAGGTAAATAATGCTTTTGTCCCAATCCCCTAAGGGAAAATAAGGATACGTGAAAATTATCTATGTTTATAAAAGCTCACAATAAAAGACGACTGGCGAAATCTCACTGAGGCTCTTTGCGTCAATAGGCGTAGAAGGAGATAATGATGATGATTATTCACTTAAACTTATAATACAAACATAATGAAATAAAATGGAATATTAAGAGGAGTCGGTTCTTTCGTGACAGATTTAAATGCGAAACCGCTGAAGTTAATAGAAAAGGAAGTGGGTTATGTTAGTAACCAAACGCAGCCAACCCCAATTAACCATGATATAAAGCGATAAGGAAGAGAGCTTTCTCCATGGAGTCCTTAAAAAGTCCTCTTCGTCGGTTAAGGCCGCTGTTCCGTCGGATTGATTTAGGTCTCCGCAAGGTCTATGGATGGGCATCAATTCAGTTTTAATGTATCATATTTTGTTAATCACCAATGAATTAAATCGTACTTAATGTTTTTCATTTAGCTAATGACAGAGATCTGGGATGTGGGATTTTAGTTTCTATTCCTCATCTTTAAAACAAATGTAATTTAAATAGCTATAAAATCTTGTGTAATACGTACTGAAGAAATTTGAATGGTAATCTATCTCAGGATACATGTAATTTTTCTAAAGAACTTAATTGTAGTAGAGAAGAATTCTCGTATCAGTGAGTTTCCCTTTCACGAAATTTACCAGTTTTCTTATGGGCGACAAAAAAAAAAATAGAGAGAGAGAGAGAGAGAGAGAGAGAGAGAGAGAGAGAGAGAGCTTATACATAGCAAGCATAGCCGAGATCAATTTCCAGTTCTGGGAAGTTGACACCAATTATATAAAAGAGAATTCTCAAGTTTTGAATATATAATTGGAAATCATTCCTTAAATATTTTCAAGAAAAAATTTACCAGCTAGAAATTTATTAGTATTGCAATACTACTATTATCGTTCCACCGTTGTCTTATCTGAGGGTCAGGTAAGGTATCAGCTATCCATGGGCTTATCGGCCTTGTAAGAGTTCAGATTAGTTGGAGACTATTTGACCTCCGTTCCCCTCTGCAATCTTCACTCGCACGTGTATACGATAATTATCTGGTTTGCATACGGTAATCTGTAGTTTGCATTCACGGAGGTGGAGGGTTTAGGTTCGTGTTATTGGAATTCAGTAAATAAGAAACATTGAAATTAGTTTGTGATCGTTGTTGGAAAGGGAAGGGGCAAGTTGTGATCGAAATGAGGCGAAAATTTTTTGTGTGTTCTTTATGATGAAGAATAACCTCTATTAAATGTCAGTTATCATGGGAAGTATATATCTATAACTCTCTATATATCATCTAATATATTTGTTTATACACCATTAATTATTATTATTATTATTATTTTTATTATTATTATTATTATTAACTAAGCTACAACCCTAATAGAAAAACAGGATGCTATAAACCCAGGGACGCCAACAGGGAAAAAAGCACTGTGATAAAAGGAAATAAGGAAATGAATAAACGTGATAAGTAATGAGTAAAGAATATAAAATGTAAGATCTGTCGTATATAAACTATGAAGGGGAGATTTATGTCGTCCTGTTCAACATAAAAAGCATTCGCTGCAAGTTTGAACTTTGGAAGTATTTACTGATTCAACTGCCTGATCAGGAAGATCATTCCACGACTTGGTCATAGTTAGAACAAAACTTCTAGAATGCTGTGCGGTGTTGAGCCTTATGATGGAGAAGGCAAGAAAGTTAGGATTAACTGCATACCTAGTACTGCGAGGAGGATGGTACAGTCTGGGAAGATTAGAATGGAAAGGATGGACAGAATTATAAAAAAATCTTATGTAACATACCTAAAGAACTAATTTAATATCCAGATCAGGAATAATAAATTTTATAGACCGTAAGTTTTTGTCCAACAAATAAAGATGAGATTCAACATTTGAAGACCAGACGGGACAATACTCGAAAAGAGATTATTATTATTATTATTATTATTATTAGCAGCAGCTTAGTTACAACCCTAGTTGGAAAAGCAGGATGTTATGAGCCCAATGGCTCCGACAGGGTGAAATAGCCCAGTGAGGAAAAGAAACAAGGGAGTAAGTAAACTGCTAGATAAGTAAATGAACAATTAAAAAATCTGAACTATAAAAACTATATAAACTATAAAAACTTAAAAAAAAAAAACACAAAATGAAGAGTAATAGGATAGAATAGTGTTCTCGAGTGTACCCTCAAGCAAGAGAACTCTACCAAAGACATTCGAACAATGGTTTCATTTTGGAGGGACCTCCTCTCAGAAGAGCTGCTTACCATAGCTCTTCTTCCCTGCTACCCTTGGGAAGTAGTCAGTGAAAAATTGCAGTGCACTAGTTAATCCCTTGAGCGAAGATGAATTGTTTGGTAATCTCAGTGTTGTCAGGTGTGTGAGGACAAAGGAGTGTGGAAAGAACAGGCCAGACTATAGGGTGTATGTGTAGGCAAAGAAAAAATGAGCTGTAACCAGAGAGAATGAAGAAATTAAAACGTTTCAGAATAGATTCTTACCAAAATTCTTATATACTAGTGTACGTGACCCGTCAAAAATGACGCGAAATATTCGATATATATATGTACATAGATTCAACCCTTTCCTAACTACAACATGGCAGTTGGTGTTTCCGCGTGTACCTCTCTGGGTACCCCTCTCACCAGGATGTGATTACTCCTTCCCCCCCCCCCCCCCGAGGGACGGGTTTGAGTATCGCCATCATTAGCAAAGCAGTAATAGTCAGGGACACTCATACTAGGTTGGTTTGCTGTGAGCGATCAAACTAAATTCTCCCACCATCACCAATTCGCAGGTGGCCAGCATCGTAATGAAAACTGGCAAAAGCCAAGACATGACTTAGGATATGTCTGAGGCCTATGCCCTGCAGTGGTCTAGAAACGGTTGCATTTGTTGTTGTAGTTGTGTATATATATATATATATATATATATATATATATATATATATACATCAAAAGTAAAAAATTAAATGAATGACATAGGAAAAGAACAAGATCAAAATCAGAACAAAAACACAGAAACAACTTGAAAAACTAAAAAAAAATCACAAAACATAATATATATGTACATAGAAATAACCTGGAATACGTGAAACAACAGACCAAATGAAATTAACATAAGCAAGTAACTTTCCTACAAAATCCAAGACTGAGATATGAAAAGACGGCGAGGTTTAGACGTTAGTGTGTATAAGTGATGGTTAGAAGATTAAGTGGGGAGAGTCGTTAGGCAATATGAAAAGGAACAGGCAGTTGAGTGATTGAGTAGGGGATAACTGTTTAATGAAAATTGATTCTAGGGTAGGTAGAGAACAGCTATTGAGTGATTGGGCTAGTATTTTGAAATTTGAATAGTTAATTCGTTGCTTGCCCGCATGAACGTGATTACCTATGGAAGACAAATTCCTTTTTATTTAATGTATAACCTGTTCGATGACTGACACCTCTATGGGAGTCAATGTGGATCCTCAAGAGACGGTTGGAAAAAACAACATAAGTTCTTAAATTACATCTAGGACAATTGTATAAATAAACAATTGAGGACCGCATCAAATCTGGTAGTCTCTCTTTGGGTCTGAACAAACTACCTATAGTTAGTGGATTCTTGAAAACAAACTTATGTCGATGATACCTTTGTTCTTTTCAGTGATATTTCCGGGATATTTTGTCACAATATAATGTTTGGTGAATTAGCTTTCATCGTTTTGTACTAGACTATTCGTTTATCGTCTTTCAACGTTAAGAGTAAAATATAAGCATGCATTTGGTGTGTCTTTGTGGACCCAAGACTGAGCGATTGGATTAACGGTGTCTGTTTTGGATCGGTGTCTCGTATAACCTAAGAATGGCATCCTAATCGGATTTAGCCAAGAATAACTGTGATTACGATCATCGTATTTTAGACTTTTTCGAAGGAAAGGAAGTATATTTAGACTGGATTCTCTTCATTTTTAAAGGGAAATAAGCCAAAAATAGATGTGGTGGTTTTATGTTATTATTGTAAACGTTAAGGATATCTTTCGTACTGAGATATTACTTGGGAATAGGAGGCCTGGTGTACATCTCTGGCTGGTACAATTGACCTAGAAACATTAATACTTAGTTGCAATCTGAATTAAGGCCCTCAAGTTTTGGTGGTGTCTGAATGAAGTGTAGAGAAAAAAAGTGTTTTTCTTAGCGGTTGAGAATTGAAAATTGCATTAACTGCAAACGTTAGATCACTCCAAAACACTGCTATAGAGAGAGAGAGAGAGAGAGAGAGAGAGAGAGAGAGAGAGAGAGAGAGAGAATATGTGGCGTTCTTGGAGACATAATGAATATGATATGCAGGCGGAAATGTGGAGCAAGTTGGGCTTTTGAATGTCATAGGTGACTGAAAGTAAAGGTGGCAGTGGAAGAACAGAAATATTAAAGAATAGCTTTTGTACGCTTGTTGTTACAACAGAAATATAAACGAGTAATTTACATGGCGATCGTCAAAACACGCTGCCCGACTGAAAGATTTAATTATTGGTGAATGAACGAATAACCAGATATTGCAATATCCTTCGGATTCCCTCCCTTTCGGCTGTTACACGTGTACTGTAGTGCTTCCAGTTCTGTTATTTGAAATTGTCTGTTGGCCTAGTTACAGTAATCCCCTCACCCTCTCTCTCTCTCTCTCTCTCTCTCTCTCTCTCTCTCTCTCTCTCTCTCTCTCTCTCTCTCTCTCTCTATGGTATCCTTCGAGTTTCTTGTATATTTAAGTAAGTAGGGAAAAGTTTTTTTTTTTTTTTTGTGTGTTGACATCGTGACTGAGTCTGTTCCGGATTGAGTATCAAAGACGCTATATCAGGGAAAATTTCGTTTCTCCCGTAAATTTGGATCATGTGTTTTTTTTTTTTTTTATTAATTTTCTACATTTACAGTAAATCACATTCTTCTACCGTCATACAAAAGTGCATTTTGAAACATCTTTTATATTATTAGCATGCATATATATATATATATATATATATATATATATATATATATATATATATATCTATATATATATATCTATATATATATATATATATATATATGTATATATATACCGGTATATATATATATATATATACCGGTATATATATATATATATATATATATATACCGGTATATATATATATATATATATATATATATATATATATATATATACCGGTATATATATATATATATATATATATATATATATATACCGGTATATATATATATGTATATATATATGTATATATATATAATGTATATATATACACACACACACTAGTGTACGTGACCTGCCAAAAAAGACGGCTAAATATATAGATAGATATGCACACACCCACACCCCTGTCTCACCAGGGTATGATTACTCCCTCTCCTTTCTTTCCAAGGGACAGGGAGAGCTGAGCGATACCGATATATATATATATATATATATATATTCATATATACATATATATACATACAGTATATATGTGTGCAATATATTTATATATGGATATATATATGCGATATATATATAAATATATAAATGTTATATATATATATATATATATATATATATATATATATATATAATATATATACTGTATATATAATTATACGTACTGTGTGTACAGCCGGGCAGTAGCTCTTTATTATATAGCGGATATTTATATCTATATCTATCTATCTATCTATCTATATATATATATATATATATATATATATATATATACATATATATATATATGTATGTATATATTTGTGTGTGTAGGTGTATGAAGTGACTGATTTTGTGGATGCTTTACTGCACTGGGGGTTCATCCCCAATTTAGCCGTTAAACAGTTCATGTAATAGTGACCTTTTTGTTTAATCTTGATGGGCCACCATTGCCGGGAGAAACAACTTACTGTTGATATATGCTGGGTGTCTCAAAAGAATGCATACGCTCCTTGGATTGTTGCACCTTGTTAAATTTATTGATATTAACGTGGAAAATATATTCCTTTTTTTTAACATTCTTAAATTGTCCAATGTAGCCTTACTTTTTCACTGTGCATTGTTTCTCTTCTGTGAATCTGTTTTCCACGTTAATATCAATAAATTGAACAAGTTGTAACAATCCAAAGAATGTATACATTATTTTGGGACACCCTGTATATCACTCTTCTTCATCATCATCATCAGTCGTTACTAGTCCACTACAGGACAAAGTCCTCAGACATGTTCTTTCACTCACGCCTGTTTAGGGTTAATAATAATGATTTTGATGATAATGATAATAATAAATTTTATAATTTTCTTTGCTCGTTAATTCATCGTCCCCTCCTCCTTCTCCTCCTTAGTTTGTAATCTCTAGAGACCGTTTCTCTTATTCTTCTTGTTCATATCTTATCTGTCCTTCTCAGTATATGCCTTGCCTATGTCCATTTCTTTTATTTTTTACTTTTAGAATATCGTCCATTTCAGTTCGCTCTCATATCCATGTTGCTCTTTTCCTGTCCCTGTGTTAATCCTATTAATATTCCTTTCATGGGTTTAGTTGTAACTTGAGTATGTTCTCTCTTTTTGTTTACCAAAAGTTTTCCATCCCATGCTTATCTTTCTTTTTTTTTCTTTTTTTTTTTTTTTTTTTTTTTTTTTTTTTTTTTTTTTTTTTTTTTGCTCTAATGATCTGGGGAAACACCCTGTCCGAAGCATGTATAATCATTAACAATCTCTAAAGGTTCACCCATAACCCGTATTTGTCGTCTCTGCATTTTCAAAGAACATTATCTTTCTTTTACTCTTTGTGTCCTGATGGTGAAGAGGTCAACGGTTACTTCCGTTTCGGCTTGGTCATGGTTTGAATCCTAGGCTGACCAGAAGATTTTATCAAGGAACGAATTTCCCCTTTCGTCTTGATCGCGAGGCAGAGTGGATTCAATATCAAGAGGCATTTGTTGCTTATGTGAATCAATTAAACTTACGAATGTTAGTAATAAATTATCATGAAACAGCCTAGTGTTACAAAATCGCCAATATGCTACAATGTTGGAGATGGGTTGATTTCGGTTCAAGTACAAAACCAGAATTCTACAGAAATATTTATGGAAGAATTAGAATCAATTTTTATTTTTTCTTTGTGGACTGATGGTAAAGGGCTCGACTGTCACCTCAGTTTCGACTTGGTCAGGGTTCAAATCTTTGGCCGACCAGAAGCTCTATCAAAAAAAGTAATTTCCCCTTTAGTTTTTTATCCCAAGGCAGATTGAATTCAATTTTAATAGGTATTTGTGGCTTATTTCAATAGATGAAAAACGAGTGTTAATAATAAATTATCATAAAGCAAACAAGTGTTACAAACTCGCTAACCAGGCTATAATGGTGGAGGTGGCCTCATATAGATTCTAAATACAAAACCTAAATTTGACAAGAATACTTTTGTTAGTCGAAATCAACTTTCATCATTATTTTTGCCATGTTGATAAAGGGGTCGACTGTAGCCTCAGTTTTGACTTGGCTAGGGTTCGAATCCTTGTCCGACCAGATGCTCTTATCAACAAATGAATTTCCCCTTGTGGTCTTTGATCCAGAGGTAGAACGAATTCAACATTGAGAATTATTTGTGACTTATTTAAATACTCGCGCGCACACACACACACACACACACACACACATATATATAGGCCTTCTCCTTTATTTAAGATAGGCAAAGGCTAGGAGAAGGAAAACTCCAAAATCAAACCAAACAAGACCCCAACGGCGGAGCTTCCCAGCGCCGGCGGAAGAGGGCAATGCCTGTCGGGCAGGCAACAAGGCGGGCCTTGACATACCATGAACCCGGCAGCCCGATGTAACCAACAACTGAGAAGCCGCCTGTCTCATATGTCTTGAGCCGCGGTGAAAACGGTGTGGGCCAAGTGTGTGTGCGTGGCCGTTGCAAAGCCACGACCACCCAAAATAATATACCCAGCTTCTGGCATTCTGTCGTTTCCTCCACCCTTCTTCATCTCTTTCTCATAGATAGGAGGCTGATGGCTAACGACAGAACCCAATACTCGGACACGAGTGGGCGCCGACGACGACGATATTATATATATATATATATTAAACACATACATCACCAGCAAAAAGTTAAGGATATTTTATTTTTTTTATTTGCTATTAATTCTGTCTAATTTTTCAACATTCCCCTGCTCATCCCATTTGTTTGTTTCCTATTACATAGAATTCAGTATGGTTCTTCTTGTTTGAACACAGCCAAGTAGAGCATTATGGTAATACTCACAAGTTTGCACATGAGGTCCTTTTATTCTGGTCCTATTGTTACTTTATTCAAGTCAACAGAAGCTAAAATGTAGGTGTTCATTGTTCATATGTTTTGTCGTAGTTGTGGAACTGTGAAAGGTTATTTGAAAGCCATGGAAGTGGCTAGAGTAATTCAGCTCCATAAAGATGGAGTACGGTAGGTTGAGGTGGTCAGACGGTTTGCTGTAAGCCAGTTTGGTTTCCCGTATGTGGCAATGCTATCAGCAGACTGGCCTGTATCATGACAGACCACGTTAAGGACGCATTCGTGCTCTTATTGCTCATCAGGATCAGTATATGATGATTTCTGCTTAACGAAACCCTTTGAACTCTGCCAGAACTAGTCTGCAGAATGCACTGATGTTCATGTTAGTGTCCAAACTATAACAAACAGACTGCATGCTGATGACGTAAATGGAAGACGCCCTGCTGTTGCCCCTAGACTCCCCCCCCCCCAGAAAATGTCAGACAAGACTGCCTTTTTGTCATGCACATGTGGACTGGAACATCGTGGCCTGTTCATGTGTACTCTTCCTTGACAAGTGGAGATTTTGTGTTTCCATGAATAACAAATGCCAGAAAGTGTTTCCCTGAGGGGACTATTGCTGAGCTGGACTGTTTCAGTGGTCCCTCTGTGATCAGGGATTAATTTCGGCGGTGGTCGCAGAGACCTTCATGTGTTCCAGCAGGGGTCGGTTAATGCAAGAATATTCCGGGATGACACTATCCTTGCTATTGTCCCTGCTGCTTCCTCTGGTCGCTTTGGTGACCACTGAGGTAGCTGCAGGAGGGGATTCAGCATATGAAGCTTCATTTGTGGTGGATAACGGGGGAGGGAGGGCTGTGGCACCCTAGCAGTTCCAGCCAAACTCGGCTGAATCCCTTGTCAAGCTGGGAGGAGGGAAGAGAGGAAAGGTCCCCCTTTGTTCCTTTTTGAGGTTGGCTACCCCTCCAAATTGAGGGAAGTGCCTTGGTAAATAGATAGATAGAATTGTCCATGCCTACGCTGGTACTGTGGGTCCTGATTTCCTGCTTATGGACGACAAAGCACCAATCCATTGTGCGAGGCTGGTGCAAGAATGCCTGGCTACAGAAGGTATCTGTCAATTGGACTAGCCAGCGGCTTCTCTGGATCTCAATCCTATCGAGCATCTATGGGATCAGCTTGGGAGAGCCGTTCAGCATTGTCAACAGCCTCCAGCCAAGGCCCAGCAGCTCAGAGATGCCCTCATATTGGCAAAGTTTCTACCAGGCAGCCATAGAGCATTTGATTGAAAACAAGCCAAGAAGGTGTCATGTTTGTATCCAGGCCAGAGGAGGTCACACCAGGTGCTGACATGAACCGGATTAGGATGGAACCTGTGTTATGTGACTTTTCCCATGTGGATGTTTTCTGTCCATAAAGAATATTTTTTGTGGGTCCATTTGTAAATAAAAATGCGTTTGTTCATTACAAAAATGTGTTTTAATTCAATTCACACACAAAAAAAGTATAAAAAGCTGTCAACTTGAAAAAATATTGCAAAAATTACTTATATCCTTAAATTTTTGTTTGCACTGTATATATATATATATATATATATATATATATATATATATATATATATATATATATATATATGTTTATATATATACATATATGCACATTGATATATATATATATATATATATATATATATACATTTATATTTATATATATGTATATATATATTTATATATATATGTTTTAATAATTATATATATATATATATATATATATATATATATATATATATATATATATATATATATAATACACACACACACACACACACACACACACATATATATATATATATATATATATATATATATATATATATATATACATACATACACACAGATTGTTAAGTATCGTGATACGGATTATAAGTAGGATAATTATGATACTTAATCAACACGAGTTTATGTTGGACGTGAAGGTTTACGTAGAGGAAACCAAGGTCTATACATATATAGACCTTGGAGGAAACGAACTGTGGGGAGGGGAGGAGAGGGTTTGTTGACATCGGGTCAGGCTACGGAGGGCCGGAGAGAGCATTTTCTTAACTCGGGCAAAGTGACTCCAATCGTCTCGTGGTGAGCAGGGACATTATACAGTAGAGCTCTTGAAAATAGAAGGACCGGCCTTCCTCCTTACACGCTCTATCTCTATTTTTTAAAAACTTGAAAATTTTGTAACACTGTTGGTGTCTTACTCTTTGTGTGCATTTTTTCATGTTTTGTTCGTGAATGTTTCAGTGACTGTTTCCCGTATTGTGCCATTTTCTATTAATAAGGAATCCTATCTGCTTGGTCGTTTGATTTTGGAAAGTTTCGTGCTTTACCATTATTATTATTATTATTATTATTATTATTATTATTATTATTATTATTATTATTATTATTATTATTAGTCATATTTAAGAGTAGATTTGAGGATGTTACGCACATTCATATGCTTTTTGGATTTTAAAGTGTCAAGTTTTTTTCACGATTGGTATAATAAGAGCATTTGTGTTACCTTATATGGAAGATGGAAAAGATAAAAAGATTAGGGATTTGGAAACAACTCTTGAACAAATAGGCCATGTTCGTGTGTATATTTATGCTATATGTAATGCATACATACACATTCTTTATATATATATATATATATATATATATATATATA